>NW_007732334.1:77194-89546 GCF_000696425.1 Galeopterus variegatus | reverse complement strand
GGGGCCGAGTCCCCCCCCCCCACCCGCGGCACTGCCACCTCGCAGGGTCGAAATGTTGAGGCGGTCTGGATTGTCCCAGTAATGCTGCGCGTCCTGCACAACTTGTCCCGTGTCGCCACGACTTCCACACGTGCCTCCTGACGCTGATGTGGAGAGAATCGAGTCGGTGAGGATCTCGGCCCGGAATGCCACTCCTGTGACCTCCGTCCACGCGGACATGCGGTTGTCCGCGCATCTTCAGTGTTGCAGGACCGCGCGGAGCACGTGCATTCTGGGAAGACTGCTTTGCTTTCTTCGGAATTTCATGAAGAGTTGCTCAGCATTTTGGAAAATCTTTCCCCCTTGGCAATGTTTAGCTTTTATTCCAAAATGTCAAATATGAACAAAAACAACTTCTCTTAAATTCACCCTTTAGTCATTATAAATAGGTGAAAGCGACTTCATCATGTCTCTAGTGAGGTCTTGTCCAAGCATTACATATAGAAATGAATGTTTGATTATAAATTACCTTTTATTTCTAATTCATATTACAGTTAGAACATTTAATTTTCAAATCCTCTGCAAGGTCTCATTAATATGAGGGTACCTCAAGAAGTTCACGGAAAGACTCACGTTATCTTTTAATTCTATTTTTCCATGAACTTTTTGAAGTACCCTCATATTATCTGTGAATTTGATTTTAGGATACTTGAAGTGGGTGTTACAAATGATTTCCTATAAAAAGTGGAGTTGGGTCTGTGGGGAGAAGATGCACTGTTTCAAAGTGACAGAGGGGCAAAAAGCTAGAAGGCCCTCCTCAGTGGAAGCCTGCCAGTTATTTCCTGGCACTTTTTTTATTCTTGAGGTGGAGGTCATGGAGCCTGTGGCTCCCTTCCCACCATGGTGCAAGATCACCTCCTCTCTCTTCCACTTTACCAGAGAGGCTATGTAAAGGGGAGTAGAGATTAAAGTTGCATTTGCTGGGAAAGAAAAGGTTAGTGTATTAGTGTTCTCCAGAGAAACTCCTATTGGAGACATATATAAGGATTGGAATTTGCTCATGCAATTATGGAGGTCAAGAAGCCCCACGATTTGCTGTGTGCAAGCTGGAGACCCAGTATAATTCAGTTCAAGTCCGAAGGCCTGAGAACCGGGGGAGCCGATGGTGTAAATCCCAGTCCAATGGCAGGGGAAAATGAGCTGAGATGTCCCAGCTCAGGCAGTGAGGCAGGAGAAAGTGGGGTGAGTTCCTCCTTCCTCTGCCTTTTGTTCTACTCAGGCAATTGATGGATCAGATGATAACCACCCACTTTGGGGAAGGTGATCTGCTTTACTGAGTCCACCATTTCAAATGCTAATCTCATCCAGAAACACCCTCACAGTTCTCTCTCCAGGTCTCTGAGTCTTCGTCTGGTAATCAGGTGCTAAAAGCTTTGAGACCCGATGTCCTCTTCAGGTGGATGTGCGGAGGCTCCCACCTCCTCCCACCTTCCAAGATGTGCTACCTTTCTGGCAGGCACCCTCTACCTCTCTTGGCCTGGGGGATGCCCTGGGGGCAGCTAAATTCCTTGGCCACAGCTCAGGGGCTGAGAGCCATCACAACTTTCTAGAACTTCTCTGCAACCTCCCTGCCCACTGGTTGTGGTGGTGAGCTCACTCCCTCCTGATGCAGCCCAGCCTTCCCTGGGTAGCTCTGTTGTCCACACAAGCCTCCCTGTAACATTCCCACTGGCTCTGAGCAAGGGGACACCCCTGTCTCCACAATAGACCTTCAGAAGTGGAAGCAGCCTTCACATCCCCTCAGTCCATCATCCCGCCCCCAGTCTAAACATCTCCAGTAGCAAGTTCTCATTAGCAGTTGCTTCTCACAAGTTCTGATCTTCAGTTTCTCTCTCTCCTTCAGTTCCTTTATCTTTCTGTCATAGAAACCACGGTTGTGGGCTATCTTGGAGGATGTGACTTTTGGCAGAGCTGGGGCTCCTGCCAGTGGTCCCATGGTAGACGGGGAAGCCACTTCCCTTAAAGCTGTTGTCTGGCAGGTTTCATCCATCACGGACTCCAGCAGTCTTTATTTCTTTCTCAGAACTACGTAGCTGGCCTGCCTATGTCCTTTGGTTCCAATCTTGTAGGATGGATTATCTCAACAACAGCCTTTGCAGACTTTCTTTGTCAAGTTGGATACCACAGAAATTCCAGGGACTGTGGGGTCAGCCTTTGCAGAGAGCTATTTCATGGTTATGGACATTCCTGTTATTGGCTGGGGAGCATTAATGCTCCTACAAGGTTGAAAAAAGTGGAGTTAGTGCAGCATTTGCCCAAGATGTTCAAAGCAGGTGCACTGCTAATCTGGAAGGCCAGGTGTGCTCAGAGAGGTTTCTAGAGCTCTCACTTGATGAGGTGTGCCGCTCAGGGGCTCAGACAACACCTGGCCAGCTGCAGAAACAGAAATCCAGTCTTCAGAATGACAGAATCAGGAGAAAAGAATGTTTGATAAAACCCTGAGATTTGGAGAAACTGTTCTTGAACAATACTGACGTTATTTTCTTGCCCAAGGGACCATGATGCAGCCAACATTTGTGAGCTTGGCTGAAAAAGATATTCCTACCTTCCCCAAGAAAGTCTTTCCGAGCCTGTCCTGGCTGAAAATTCTTCCACTAGCAGAGACTAGAATTGGATACCGTTCCTCATGATTCTGGACAATCAAGTATAACTGATTTAACTGAACATTCAAGATAATGGGACTGAGTTTTTCCAGAAACTCCTTGAATTGGAAATGATAAATGTGGAAAGCAACCTCCCTGACAAGCTCCCATCGCATGCCTTCTTAGGGCCAATCAAGCACTCACAGGGGAAACTCAGTTCAAGTTAGCAGGACACTCCCGGGCCAGTTACACAGGGCTGCTCTCCTGGGGGTGGGGCCCAGTTGGAACAACTCTGTGCTTCTGCCAAATTCCCCTCCACCAAGCAGCTGATTGTTTGTTACAACCAGACTTCAACTCTGCCTTGGAGAATCATGGATTTGGGAAACTCACAAATTTCTGCTTGGAGCCAACTAATCACCTCTTTAGAGGGTGATGTGGTTTCTCTCTTGCAAACCTGAAGGAGTCTCTCCCTGGAGTCACCGAGGAGGTAGGCTCATCTCGAGAGCCTTTTGCACTCTCATCCATGAGACTCCTTGAGCCCCAGAGGATTCCTATGTGGGTGAAGCTGTCCACATCTCACTGCCACTCTGTGCAACAACTCACAGTAACTCTCAGGCCCTGCTTTGCTTGCTGATGGCTTGCTGAGGCTGCACCCCCTCAGGAGCATCAGTAGTGTCATTGTAACCACTCAGCCCCATGTAACCACCATCCGACACCCAGCCCCTCTGTGGCCAACGACCACACCCTCATCGACATTCTCTGTGCTAGCAGCATCCCTTCAACCACACATCAGTGTCCAGCCCTCGATCACTGTGTGAAGCCCTCCAGCACTTCCCCATCCTGACATCCTTTTAGGCACTATGACCCTCAAACTCTAGCCCTCCTATCACCTGAAGCCATGCCCAGAATCCCAGTCTTCGGGTCTTTATAGATATGATGTTGGAATGGAGCCCTGGGGCCCCAGTGGAATATACCTCCCTTTGTCTGGACTTCTAGTCCTTCTGCAACAGGAGCCCACAGCCCCCATGTGCCCATCCAAAAAGGAAACTCCCATTCGCTGCATGTCCTGGGAGGGTGCCCACAGCCAAGCCCTCCCTCTCTCCTGTTTCGCCTTCCAAAAACAAATCCCCATGTGCTTTTGCCCACCCCTGTGGTCGACAGCACAGAAAACATATGGGGACAGATCCATTGCCCCCGTCATTCTCACCCTCACCCCTCCTGAGGCTCCCGTTCAGGTAATGATCAACACACTGCTGGAGTTTGTTCTTGCACCAGTACTCAGAGCTTGCATAGTTTATGGTCTTCACCAGCTGAGTCCATCAGCTGTGGCACCCAGAGGCCTGCCCCTGTGCCCCTGAAGTTGAGAAATTTGCAGGGGAGGGAGGCAGGCCCCAGAACAGAATTTTACCTACCTGAGGAATCCCTCTGAATACCTCTGAAGCCAAGGTGTGCACATACCTTCTCCTGCCCACAGAGGGGACAGTTGACTTCTCTGGAGAGGAGACCTCTGGGTTAGACTTGGAGGCTGAATGGGGGATTTGTATTCAACCCCCGGACTGATTTTATTTTTGCTCTGACATCTGTCTGTAAGCCATCATTTTTTGGTCTGTGACATTATTTGCCATCTGTGAAGTTGGTAAACATGTTAAGTCTCCTGGAGACTTAAAAACTAGGTCTATGAGAATGGTGTGTCCTAATAAATTGTGTGTCCTAATAAATGGCAAGCCGAGAGTCCTAGGGCGTCTGTGATGAGTATCACTAGACCTGCTGCACTGGACCACAAACACATCCCTTGTTTAAATTGAAACATAAGAACTCACTCATACAAAATCTCACTATCCAACCTCTATACTCTCCAAAATAGAGCTCTACACCAGGGAAGAATAAAGATCTCCTGCAAACCTACATGACTATGCCAGTTGTCGAGTAAAGCAAATCATAACTAAAGCCAAAATGTTTCATTATTTTAGTTGTACTACATTTCCATTTATATTGTCCGGGCTAGGGCTCAGACCCTTCAAACCTATTGTACAGACTGGGTCCCCAAACCCTTCACATGCCAGGCCGGGTCCCCAGACTCCTCACATGCCAGGCTGGGTCAGCAGACCACTCACACGCCGATCCATACTAGGTAATTGGGAAAGATCCTGGGAGCTGTTGGCAGATGACACAAGCTCAGTCCTCTACAGCAGCAGCAGCAGCTCACAGGTCCAGTAGCTTACAGGTCCGGTGGTGGCGGTGGCCTCGCAGAGGGTCCCAGGGGCACTAGAAGCAGCAGGAGTGGCCTCCCCATGGTCCCCCTGGGGGCATCCTGGGGGTGGGGGGTGCCATGGATCAGAGACGCCCATCTTTTATACTTAAGTCCATAACCCAAGATACCTGGGTGCACATGAGCAATTACGTTAGACAATAACCAAGGAATACCTGGGCACGCGTGCATATTTACAGCAAATGCTCGGCAAAATTCCGCCCCATGGTCCCCCTGGGGGCATCCTGGGGGTGGGGGGTGCCATGGATCAGAGACGCCCATCCTTTATACTTAAGTCCATAACCCAAGATACCTGGGTGCACATGAGCAATTACGTTAGACAATAACCAAGGAATACCTGGGTGCACGTGCATATTTACAGCAAATGCTCGGCAAAATTCCGAACATCTGAGGGGCCCTGACCATTTTCCTATATTTTCCCAACATGTCCTGAGCAGCCAAAATAAGTTCCCAGTGCCTTAAATTGAAGCTCATGTGTTTGCTCAAAGGAGCATTCACCCCTTGGTCTGTCACCTTTGTGTTAGACACAAGGCCATCAAGTATGGTCATGTTATTTCCAGACTGCAGTAGATTAAAGACAAAAATGATAAACCGGGACGAGGGTGGCCACGCTATTGGAAGAAGACTTGCTAAAAGCAAAGAGAATGATGTGAGAAAATGGCACAATCAGATGCGAGCTCCAAAATGTTATTTCCAGACTGCAGTAGATTAAAGACAAAAATGATAAACCGGGACGAGGGTGGCCACACTATTGGAAGAAGACTTGCTAAAAGCAAAGAGAATGATGTGAGAAAATGGCACAATCAGACGCGAGCTCCAAAGGAAGACAGCCTGGGCCATTTAGAGGGGGGCACCTCATAGCTCCTGAGGGCACCGCACTCTCCCAGCACAGGGTCAGAGCTCAGGGAAAAACGATGACCCCGAGCTACCCGGGAAAAGGTGACACTGTATATAATACTTAGTGCACATTCCCCTGAAAGCAGAGCTTGGGACAAGGACTTGGATGCAGTTTAATTGGGAGGTGATCCCAGCAAGCAGGACCAGGAGACAGGGAAGGGGGAAAACCAGCAGAAGACGCACTGTGGAGGCTACTGCTGGGGCTTCCTGAGAAGCATCCAGGACATCTCCAGAGCTGCCTTCCTAAAGGACAAGAGGCGGGGCATTTACCCACCAGTTCCCACCTCTAGCTCCCATTCCCTGCACTTCTGGCTCACTGGGAAATGGGCAAAGGGAATGCAGTGGGGCAGAGAGAAATGGACAGCTGAGCTGCAGGTGGGGGCTGAGCTCACACAGAACCAACCACTAAGGCAGCAGCAGAGGAAAGGATGGGTGGCAAGTACCCTCTGGTTAAACCAGCAGCAGCCAAGAGTGGTGTCCACTCAGTCAGTGCTCAACGTCTTATCACTGTGTGGGCAAGTACTCTGTTGCACAGAAGGCAAGCCAATCCAGACTGGCAGTCACCAAAGGCCATGTGTCAACAGCGTCCTTGACAATGTTGAAACAGCTCTGCAGATATGCTGAGATCCACGTGTTAGCCGCTGTAAGCGGTGGCACCTGAGGCTTTTCATTACTCCTGGCCTCAGCCCTGAGGGGCTTCAGCGCAGCTTCTCCTGCCAGCCCTCCTTTAGTCAGGGCTGCTCATCTAGCCCTTTAACCACGTGCTGCTTCTCATTTGCCCCTCTCTCTGGCTGGTGCTAGTAAGATCCATTCTTTTAGTCCACAAACATTTACTGGTGCCTTAGGTCAGGTTCCCTGCAGCAGACCTTGAGATGCAGGTGATGTATTAAAAGGAAATGATCCCAGGAGAAACTGGTAAGGGTGTGGGAAGCCAAGAAGGGTGCGGTTTCAGGGGAAGAACCAGCCCTAGCCGGATCCTGCAGAAAAGCTCTGGAGTGTAAATTATTTCTCAGAGATTGCCCCAACTCAGACAAGGGAGTTGGGCTTTTAGATCCCTCGCCAGCCAGCCACTGGCTAAAGGCTGTCCCCCACCCCTCCCAGTAAGCCTGAGTTCCCCAAAGCGAGTCACAGGCACTCAGTTGGCTTGAAAGTCCCCCAAGGCTGGGGAAAGGCATGGAAGCATTAGGCATCCTGGGGTCTGGTGGAGAATCACCGACGTCCACCACAGTGACCCCTTCTGTGCTGGGCTGGACTAGGGTGGCTTCACTCTGTGTGCCTTCTACCCACTTGGGGAAAGACTGGTTTTGGTTACTCTGCCCCAAGGGCACTGCTCTCTAGGCGACCTGGGTCCTCCTTCTGAACCTCTGACCTTTAGGAAGTCACCGCCTCTTTGGGCCTCAGTTTCCCATATGTAAGGGAGGGGGTTTTAGCCCCCTCCCCTTTCTATCTTCATGCATCTGTGGCCACAGAAGCTTAACATTGGGGGTGGGGTGGGGGCTACTGATAAAGCATGTAGTGCTTACCATCATTGTGTCATCCCTTATTTTTTATCTAGGGATCTATGACTAAAATTCTACTCTAAGGCTGTTATGAGACAGCCAAATTATCTTAGATGGTAGAGTCATTTGAGCATTTTACATAAATTCATCACAAGAGCTCAGGAGAGAGTTTGAGAGAGAGGAGCATGTCTGTGTGTGGGGGGGGGTTGTGATTTTAGGTGGATGTTTTTAGGTGATGAGATAGTGGAAGCAAAGAAGGTTTAAGAACAAAAGCTACAAATGAAAGGTAGCTGCCACTTGAGGCCAGGATGAAGGAAGTCTAAACAGTGGAGCTGCCCTGTACTTTGGCTTCTGCCCACCCACGTTGCCAGGAACACAAGCACCAGCTTTGCCGTACAGCAAGGAACTGTTATGTGGCTCAGGAAAACAGCTGCTGCATGGGGTCATCTGTGGGAGAGAATCCACCGCGACCACATCAAGACACGGGTGGACCTCTGCTTTCTGGAGCCCATCTTGGAAGGGGTGGCATTTGAGTGATCAGAGTTTTCCTGTCTGTCTCTGGCATCCATAAAGTATCTTGGCAGGACATGGGGGCTTCTCAAAGCAGTGTGCTCCCAGCTGACATTCTGTGCCTGGGAAGGGACGCTGTGCCCCAAAGAATGTTCAGGGCCAGGGTTCGTTGCAGCGGAAGCCTGAATGCCAAGCAGTCATTAGGGGAGATTGATGGAAGTGTTGTGCAGGGTGTGGGGGGCTGGGCGGCCTGCTGTGGTTTCATTGCTGTTATTTATGACTCCACCGGGGTGTCAGTAACCGGCTGACAGCCTGCAGCCTTCTGCCTGCCCATCCCTCCACTTGAGGAGTGTCAGCCTCTAAGACAGTGACCAGACTCGGTAGGTGTGGAAGGAAAGATTCCAGAACCCTAACCCTGAGACCTCTTTATCCAGAGAGAGGCGTGTGTGCGTGAACACATGTGTGTACCCCTAAATATTTATATAAGCAGACCTTTGTGAAATAGACGTAGCACAGCTAACTTGATTCTTTCTTTTGGTACAGGTGAGAGGAGCAGAAGTAATCCCAAATAAGAAGTAATCCCAAACAGTTCTTTGCAATTGGCTTGGGGAACATACTTTAAAGGGCTTTTGTTTGTCTTTTTTGTTTGTTTTTGCTGTGTGTGTGTGTGTGTGTGTGTGTGTGTGCGTGTGTGTGTGTGTGTGTGTGTGTTTCTTCTGGCAAGGAAAGTACCAGTCTAATGCTATTTAATTTACCTGAGTTTACGTTTCCTGTGCTTAACTGACACCGTGGGGCAGTCCTGGTGCTTGGGGCTAAGCTGAGATGACTGAAGGTCTGTGGATGTCTGGTCCACCCCACATACACACAGCAGGACCCACTCCTGTGATTCGTAGCTGCACCACTGACAGTGGCCAGAGGGGGTGAGGGATAGTGGTGTGGAGTCACAAGTCCAGGCCAAAGTCCTGGTGCAACCACTTCCTTTCATAACATGGGACTCATCAGGCCTGTGGGTCTGATTCAGTGCACAGTGTGGAGATCAAGTGAAATGATGCAGGCGAAAGTGCTTCAAAAACTGTAAAGTGCTCCTGGTGAGGTCTGTATGGTTGGGAAACCCCTCTGCCTGGAGGTCTGCAAGTGTAGACCGGGACAGCAGAGCAGATTCCAGGTCTGGGGCCCTGCAGAATAAGGAAAAAGTGATGCTCTGCAGCATGAAGGCTGCCTGTTATTCGAGGAAGCTGTGAAGTCACAGTTTGAGGAGTAGAAATAACTTGGTGGTTTTATGAAGTCCTCTAGGCTGAAGGGGCATCATTGTCCCTTAATCCCTTTCATCTGTTCACTCCACAGACAACCTCTGCAAGCCCTGTAAGACACCACACCTAATAGGACCAACTCCTAAAACCTTAAAAGTTTAGATGAATACATTCTACCAACCTTCATTCATTTAAAAACACATATTTTTTATGTTTAGGGCTGTAGCTCAAATATTTCTATCAGCTGGCAGTTCATCTTTTGACACACCAATAGTGTCCTATCCTGGGTTTCACTGGATGAAACTTTGTTGAGTCCCCCTTGAGTGCCAGCACGCCTGCCCCAGGGACATGTGGATGGCACGATGGTCCCCTCCCCCTCACGCTCCAGGTCTAGTAGCAGAGGCAGACCTGTCAGCCTACGATTTCACTCGGGGAGAAAATACTCTGACAGAGAAAAGCACACTAGTCACGGGACTCCAGAAAAGTGTTTTTGCATAACAAATTACCCTAAAACATAGTGGTTTAAAACAAGTCATCATTTATCATCTCTCAGGGTTTCTGTGGGTCAGAATGCAGAGAGGGCACTGTGGGAGCTGTCTGTCTCTGTGACATCATGTGTGGCCTCAACTGGAAGGCTAAAGGCTGGCGGCTGGCATGACCTGCCGGCTCCTTCACTCCCACATCTTCTGGCTGATGCTGGCGGCTGCCACGTGGCCTCTCCCGTGGCCTGGGCCTCCTCCCAGTGAGGAGGCTGGGTTCCCAGGGCAGGGGGAGGAAGACAGAGCGCTCTCCTTTGGGCGACCCAGCCTCAGAAGTCCCAAAGCATCACTTCCACTATGTTCCATGGGTCAGAGCAGTCACAAGCCCCACCCATACCCCAGAGGAGGGATGCAGACCCCAGCTGTGTGGCAGAAGGAGTGTCACATTGCAAGATCTTCAAGGGTGGGATGAGGATATGAGGGGGGGTTGTCTTTGGAAAGTACAACCTGCCACACCCATCTAGGAGAGGAGGTGAGGCAGTTACAGGAGGCTTTCTGGAGATGACCAGAGAGATGTGTGGAAAGGGGGTAGGAAGGAGGTTCCTGCTGGAGGGGCAGTGTCCACTACGCGCCAGGGTGTTGAAAAGCATGGAAAGTTTGGGCAACTACAAGCAGTTTCCTGATGCTGGAGTAGCTTGTGCAAGGCAGGGAAGGTGAGGCACGGGGATGGGATGGAGTGGAGGAGCTTAACCTGGAAGAGGTTGCGACCTGCTCTCACCCCCCGCCCCCGGATTGCCAACCCCTCTGAGAATTGGAGGAAAGATGTGGCTCTTTCCCAGGGAAAAAATACCCATGGGATTTTGTACATTGTTTCAGGGACCTGGGTCAAATTCTCCCACCCAAGGTGACCCCTTCCTGCCCTGCACTTCTGGGGAACCAGGTTGGATCCCTGCAGTTGCCAGTGCCCATGGGTGAGACTCTGAGGGAGAGAGTGAAGAACTCACCTCTCCAATGTACTAGGAAGGAGAGTTTGAACCTTATGTGAGAGAAGGATCCCTGGGCCAAGCCTGCTGCTGGCAGTCCCCGAGTTGGTGTCCCCTGCTGCACCCCCAGACATCCCAGATAAGAGACTGGCATCACTCAGGCACAGAGCTCAGGGCAGGCCTTGGGAAGTGCCAGGGGACCTGTGCTGTGTGGCTGTCAGTTCCTGTCGGTATGGCTGGCTGAGCAGTGGGTAGACATTTTAGGTCAGTGTTTCAACACTCAGGTTCATGGACTAGCAAAGCAGGAAGCATAAAAGTGTGGAAGTTTATTTTGCCAATTAAGAACATCAGCTATCATGGTCTACTGTTATTTCATAAAGGATGTTCTGAGGCCATAGAAGGAATGACAGCATCGCAGAGTAGAGTCTCTCCTGAGAGTGCCCCTGGCAGTCGTGCACAGACACGCACGTGTGCCTGCACACTCTGTCATCTGCTGGTTCCCGCCCGCCATGGGCTGCCCCAGGCTCTTTCTCACAGGCCTGCGCCTGTAGGCCCGCAGCCACATCGGCTCTCAGCTCGTTGCTTCCTTGCTCTCTACAGTGAGGTCGCAGGCCCAAGCTGTGAAAGGTTGAGACAGCTTGGCTCCACTTGGCGCCCACCTGCCACTCTGCCTTCTCAGTCATTTCAAATATGAGTAGCTGGTCACAAAGGAAATGGCCAGAGATGTGGCTAGCCAGTTAAACCACCAGAAGTTACTCATCAAGCACAGTAGCCAGCAGCAGGGCCATGCACCCACCCTCTGCAAGCGTATGTAATCCCAGCGAGCAGGTCAGACTCAAGCCAGCCCCATCCCAAATGCCCCACCGGCCAGCGGCCTCCCCAAGCCCAGGCCAGACCCAGCATCCACTTGGCATGTGTGGTTCTCCTGGCATAGACAGAGCCTCACTATTCACAAAGTACTTCTGTGTGATTTTGATTCTCACAATGGGAAGGTATGATCTCACTTTACTGATGGGAACCAAGGCCCAGAAAGCATGGTTCACTTGCCCAAAGTCACACAGCTTTGCTGTCAGAACTGAGATGATGCCACAGGTCTGGCAGCTTCTCCGGGCCAGCCCTGTTTCCACCACACCATCCTCTCCCACCCACCTGAGACCTGGTGTATCATGGAGCCACCTGACACCAACCTACTCTGCTCTACCCAGGAGGCTCAGTTCCAGGACAGGGTGACTGAGGCATGTGTCAGCTTTTGCCTTGGCTGGGAAAACCTGAAAGGGAGCCATGCTCGTGCCTGCCATGGCTACCTCTCCAGCACTCCACATCTGTCTTCAGCTGCAAACTAGCCTTTCTTTCCCGGGAGGCTCCTCTCGCTTTCCACGTTCAAACCCTAGCTCCCCATCTCTTTTGGCCTCAGCCGCTGCCTCTGCTGCTCCTGTGCACCACGTGGCCTGCTGCTCTCACTTCGGTTCCCCTCCTTCTCTGCTTCTATCTCAGGGGATGCATTTCGCAGCTCCCTTGCTATCTGGCTTCCGAGTAGGTTTGGCCAATAGCAGGTGGCAGGCAAGAGGGTGGGCGGAGGGGAGAAGCCAGGGTATTTCTTCCCCTCACTCTCTGCTCTAGGAGGCAGCTCCAGCAGGGCCTCCCTGGCCCCCGTTCCCACCGCACAGGCCTGCTGTGGTTTCTGCTTGTTCAGGTTGGGTAGCTCTGGCCCCTAGGCTCTAGCTGCCTGCCTTTCTTGTCCCTCCTGCTCTAGATGGTATCAGCGCTTCCTTCCATTGCTAACCTCTGGGCTGCCTCAACCTCCCGTCTGGCTGGTGTGCCAGCCCAACGGCCCACCCTCCCCA
>NW_007732334.1:73582-76984 GCF_000696425.1 Galeopterus variegatus | reverse complement strand
TGGCAGGCAAGAGGGTGGGTGGAGGGGAGAAGCCAGGGCATTTCTTCCCCTCACTCTCTGCTCTAGGAGGCAGCTCCAGCAGGGCCTCCCTGGCCCCCGTTCCCACCGCACAGGCCTGCTGTGGTTTCTGCTTGTTCAGGTTGGGTAGCTCTGGCCCCTAGGCTCTAGCTGCCTGCCTTTCTTGTCCCTCCTGCTCTAGATGGTATCAGCGCTTCCTTCCATTGCTAACCTCTGGGCTGCCTCAACCTCCCGTCTGGCTGGTGTGCCAGCCCAACGGCCCACCCTCCCCATAGCTGCCTAATTGACCATTCTAACATGTTAAGCCAATCATGCCGTACGTTAAATCCTCTGGGCTGCCTCAACCTCCCGTCTGGCTGGTGTGCCAGCCCAACGGCCCACCCTCCCCACAGCTGCCTAATTGACCATTCTAACATGTTAAGCCAATCATGCCGTACGTTAAACGAGGCCTCCATAACTTTCCAGATCAAGCCTGTGCTTTAGAGCTAGCCTTTCCAATCTGGTCCCAGATAGCCTTCAGCACACCCCCTCCTCCCACTGTGCACCCCACAGCCCGTCACCACACTACTAGTCATTCCCCAAACACACCGTGTACTGTCCTCTACACATGCTGTCCCCTCTGCCCGACTACCTCTCTGTTTTACTAGTAAAAGCCTACTGATTCCTTAAGGTCTATAGCAAATGCTGCCTCCTCTAGGGTGAAACACCTCACTTCCCATTCTGCCTGCCAGGCCCCTGTACCTGCCTCTTTAGGAGCTCTCCTCACACGTGATGTGAGTTTCTCAAGGGCCGGGACCCTCCCTGCACCCTCCTTGTACCCAGTTACCTAGCACCGTGGCTAGCCCTAACACAAGAATTCAGGAGTGGTTTGTGGACTGGGATGGAAAGTTCTTGCTGGAATCAGCTGGCCTCCCAATCTTTTGGAGGTGGGCCTGCCCCTGGCCCCCTTCCTGTTCGAACAATCAACCAGAGAGTTAGGGGCCTCTCCTCTCCTAACACCAGGGCTATGTGTTTCAGTGACATACGCAGCGATCCTGGTTAATGTTTCATTTTGGTTTCTTTGCTTTCTGTAAAGCTGATAACTGGGTGGTGTAGTGGGAATGTAAAAGAACAAGACCCACAAGAGGAAAACAAACACCCACCCCATTTTTACTTAACAATTAAAAATCGATCATTTTCCCACAGCTTTTTGGGAATGAATGGAAATGAATTCAGAATGGTAAAACGTGGCCCTCCAAAGTGAAATAACTGTGTAAAGACCATTAATGATACTTTCAACATAGGCCCCTATAGTTAAGCTTTGCATATCAGCAACATGCTGGCCTCTAGAAAGATTCAGTCTTCCCGAAACTCCCATCAGAGTCACTTTCCTGCGTCACAATTCAGATGGCTTCCCATGGGATCCTTGATAAAGCCTGAACTCACCAACTTTAAATTCAAGGCCTGTCCTCCTGGCCCTTGCCTCCCTCCTCAGCCTTGGCTGTCTCAGTGAGAACCCTCTTTTCCAGCCAGACATCCGATTTGTGGATCCCAGACAGGCCACAAAGTAGTTCTCACTCCAAAACTTTGAGAACAGAGTAGAGGAGTTGTTAGCAGTGTGAGGTCTAAATTCAGCCAGGCTGGGGTTCATGTCTAAGCTCTACCATGGCCCAGCTGTGATAGTCTTACTACCTCCAGGAAGCCAGCTGTGATTGCCCTGACCTATGGCCATGCATTTCTCCAGTATCAACCTGTTCCAAATGCCATCTCACTACCTCCTGTGGACATCAATCAACCTCCACAGTCTTGTGATATCTATTTCATTGTCACTTATTTATGTGTTTGTCTAGTCTCTCCACCTGATCTAAACCCTGTGGCTAGAATGTGTCTATTATGGAACTCTGTGTGCCCTTCAGACTGCCCTCATGAATAATGACCATAGGAAGCGCTTACCATTGGCTCATTGAATTTATGCATAAAGGCAGCGTAGTTCAGAGTCCAATTACTTGTGCTGAACTTCACTGGTTATTCAATAGCAGCCAAATAACTGCACACAAAAAAGATGGAAACCCACCATAAGCTGTGGCCAGAGCTGGCCATCCAGCCCATTTTGGGGACAGGATGCTCAGTGTGTTCAGATTTGCTTCTGGTGCCTAAAGATAGGCCTCTGACCTCTTATCCCTGAGAATTCAGAAGAACGATCATGAACAAAAAGTGGGCATGAGACTCAGCTTTCAGGAGTGTCTCTCCCGAGTCCTCTTGTGCCGGCCACGCTCTGTTGCAGTCATCCTGTGTCTGCTCACTGCCTCAGTGCTCTCCCAAGCAGCCAGCATGGAGCCGGGGCCTCCACAGGTCCCCTGAATGCTTGCTGCCCGACTGGTGGCAGAAGAGCAGAACTCACAAGTGCCGCCTCCTGGGAGGCAGAGGGGATATTTACGAATATGGGGATTGGAGGTGCTGAGGATGCAGGTAACCCTGGAATCCAGGGACCTCACGCAAGATCCTTCCCTTCTCTGTGCCTCAGTTTTCCCCATCTGTCAGGCAAGAGAATTGGATCATATAATCTAGAAAGTTCTGATCCAGAGAGTTTGGATGTCGCTGGCACTCAACAGCCCTCAGGTGTGAGGCCTGACCAAATGATGTTTAGAGCTATGCCTCTAAACCTTAATGTCATGTGCATCACCTGCACTTAGATAAAATGTAGATTCTGATTCAGTGGATCCGAGGAGGAGCCTCTAAAGCTTCATTTCTAACAAGCTCCAGGTGAGGCCAATGCTGTGGGCCATCCGTCCAGCTTGAATAGTGAGCGTCTAGCACTGCTTCTTCTCAAGGCATGGTCCTGGGACTGCAGCAGCAGCACCACCTGGGAACTTAGAGCTAAGAAGGCCCAAGCACAGGCCTATTGGACTGGATTAGAAACCCTGGAGTAGCGCCCAGCCACACAGGTCTTAACAAGCCTTCCAGGTAATCCTGATGTGCAGTCAAGTCTGAGAACCACTGGTTAAGATCTTGCTTCTGAACTGGGCTTGTAAGGAAACACCTAGAGAGAATTTGTAAAAGTACTGATGCCAGGGTCCTGCTCCTACGGGTTCTAATTTAATTGGGATGGGGTGCTTCCTTGGCACTGGGATTTTGAAAAGCTCTGCAGGCGATTCCAAATGTGAGGTCAATGAGTGTTAGAATGTACTAGAGATCAGGGCTGTGGTGCTGCTAGACGCGCTCTCCGGGAAGTGGCCGCTAGGGCGCGCTGTCGCGCCGTCTGGGAGGCCAGCGGGGCCGGCGGGGGCTCAGACTGCCCTGCCCGCGGCCGGAGGAGCTCGGGGCTGGAGAGGCGGCACGGTGGGTCCCAGGCCTGCCCTCCGCCGTGCATCTGTACTCAATTAATGCCGGCCGCGGCCTCGCCGC
>NW_007732334.1:17725-72659 GCF_000696425.1 Galeopterus variegatus | reverse complement strand
GGGCGGGAGAGGCGGCGCGGTGGGTCCGGGCCGGCGCCTCTGGGAGCGGCTCCTGGCCCAGGCCTGCCCTCCGCCGTGCATCTGTACTCAATTAATGCCGGCCGCGGCCTCGCCGCGCTTGACGTCAGCGATGTGCAGCCGCTGGGCACAGGCTGCTTCAGCCCGGCCAGCCCTGCGGCCCGCCTCCTCCAGGCAGGACTCCGGACTCACCTCTGGGACTGAGCTCTCGTTCATACTGCTCCTATGACCCAGGAGTCCTCCCCATTCCCACCAGACTGGGCACCGCTTTCCTCCTCCATTCAGAAGTTCCCTGCCCCTCCCTGCCTGGTCAGGACACTCCGGGTCCCGGGAAATCGCTCAGGCCAGGGGATTCGCCTGCTTCCCCTTGCCGGTTGCTCTATGCTCCCCTCTGCCCGGTTCCTTTCCCGCTGCCTGCTCTTCCCTTTTCTCTTTTATCTGAGCTGTGTGGATCATACACAGGGTTGAAAGAGATGGGGCCACGGATGACCTTCCCTCACGGTGACAGATAAGGCAGCGCTGTTAGTCAGGGATATACATTGTGTGTGTATGTTGAGGGGTGGGGGAGGGGGGTGTCTGGTTGTTGATGGAACTTTAGTTTCCAAACAAAACTTACTCACTTTAAGTAGGTATGGGAGTTTATTCTGGAGAGGAGCACCCCGTCACGTACAGCAGTGATTTCTTGTCTGGCTACCCCGCTGGCTGAAGACCTTTCCCTCCTCGAGGGCTTTCCCCAGCCAGGATGCCAGAGTTGCCTTTATCATGAATGCTCCACTTCATGTCTCATCCCTGCTCATGACACCACCCCAATCTGTTTGATATTCTGGGCTTCTCTGGTATGAGATTTCATTTGGAGAAAGACCATGTGGGTAAAAGAAGTTTGAGCAGCTCTGGTCTGGAGGATGCCTGCTGACCCTCTGGCTTTGGCAGCTTGTAATTCTAAGAGGAGAGAGGAGATAATTCTGGGGAGCAGAAGCCGGCTTTATTCTTGCTTCCTGACTTCAAGGGCTTGTTCCTGGTTTCTCCCATTGAACCCGCACCCCCAGCCGGCAAGTGAGGTGGGCATTCCCTGCAGCCCCAGGGAAGGAGGGAGAGGCTTCTCAGAAGTTGGGCAGATGGCAGAGAGCCAGGCCAGCCCAGATGGGGAAACTGAGGCCCGGAGAGGGGAAGGAACTTGCTCGAGATCACACAACTGGTTCCTGGCAGATCCCTTTTTGAGCTAATTCCTCAGAAGTTCCTGCTAGGGCCCCAGGTGTGACACTCTTAGGCAATATTGAGGGAGCTGTCGCTGGGTTCCAAAGGCAGCTGGTTTAATTTGAAGAACACTAGTCTCTCCTTGAATTCAGATGAGTGACCCCTCCCCAGAGTCAGAGGTCACTCCAGAGCTTAGCCTGACCCTGCAGCAGCAGCAGCAGCAGCAGCAGCAGCAGCAGCAGCAGCAGCAGCAGCAGCAGCAGCAGCAGCAGCAGCAGCAGCAGCAGCAGCAGCAGCAGCAGCAGCAGCAGCAGCAGCAAGTCATAGCCTGGCTAGGGGCTCTGGGTAGAAACTGCCTCCTAAGTGCTCAGATGGGATTTAGCCTGTCAGGCATGGGGTCTCCCCAGGAGACCTGGAAGGAGGTGTGGGATGTCAGGACAGATCCTGCTCCTTTCAATGTAGACACTGAATGTAAAATCCAAGCCTTGAATTGGATCTCAAATGGGACTGGGGCTGACCAAGGAGATTAAGGCATCCACACGTCTGGGCGAGTTTCCCTGTTGCCTCTACAGTGTGTCTGGCCAGAGCCCAACAGAAATCAGAGACTCAGGCAACATCAGCTTGGGGACGACCAAAGAAGCTCATGCTTGTGTTTTATGGGTAAGAAACTTGAGGGTAGACCGGAGGAGGGACTTGTCCAAGGTCACTGGAGGATTGGACTCTGGGTCATGTGTCCCCACCACTGTCCTGCTTTACATGTGGACAGAGACCCCAATCCCATGCACAGGGGCTGCCCTCTTTTCCTTTCTTTAGGGTGTGTAATGCATGTATGTCTGTGTGCCTGTGTAGACATTCCTGTTTTGTGTCTCTACCTCCAGATCCTATGTACTTCATAAAGCACCTAGTCCAGGATCACTGTCAGGAAATCCTTGTTCTCACCTCACCCAAATCCCCTGTACTCTAGCTTAAGTCCCTCCAGGTGGTGCTGGCAAGAGCCCGTGGGACTTCCTCCAAGGGCCTCAGGGAACAGGGCTGGGCTGCTGTGGGAGGAATGCTGCCTGGGGGTGCTCACCCTTGATAAGGTGCCTCAAAATCCAGATTGCAGTCGCCAAGCATGTGCACTCTGCCCGAGACCTTGAGTGATGCTGCTTTGGCTGGGGTGCTGATGCTAGGCAGTGATTTATCATCTGTTTACTCAGAGGAACTGCTTGCTTGTTTCTGCTGGTGGGAAGGGATGGAGGAAAGGAGGAGGTGAACGTGTGTCCTCTGAGCTGCAGAGGTAGCCGGCAGAAATGACATACACCCCCCCTGACGGGGGACCTCCGTTAGCTCTTCTTCTCTGCCTCTCTCCGCCTGATGAGAAACAGGGAACGCACTCCCTCCCATCTGGGAGCTTCAGATTCATTTTCTGCTCAGAGGCCATTGAAAGCAAAATTGCCCCCAGAAGATGAGGAAGGAGGAAAGAAGTAATGCTGTGGAGTCTGCTCTGTGCCCAGTCATCTCACTGGATCCTTATGCTGCAACCCTAAGACCCAGTATTATCTGAAGTTCCCAGGTGTGAGAACCAATGCTCAGGGAGCTTAAATCGTCTGAAGTCATCCAGCAAGTGAATAGAGCTGGGATCCGCACCCTGTCTGGCTAGTGCAAAGCTCATGCTGTCCCTCGAAGGGTGCTCTTGGGCCACCTGCAGTGTGATCCCTTCCTCACTTGGTCAGTTGTCTTAAATAGGTGGCTACTGACCTAGGCCCTGCTCCAGGCTCATGAGGGAGACCAAGAACAGACAAGTATAAGAAATAAGTCAATTATATGGTATCAGAGAAGGTGATGGCACTAAGTAAAAAAAAAAAGGGGGGGGGCTGGAGAGCAAGGAGGTGGTATGTGTGTTGTCATTTTAGAGACGGTGGCCAGGCTAGATCTAACTGAGGTGAGATTTGAAGCAAGACTTCAGAGAGATAAGTGCTTTGCTAGTGAGCCTGTGCTTCCTGTGCCTGCTTCAGACCTCCTCATTCAGAACCTTGGGGAATGGGGCCCAGGAATATGTATTTTACCAGGTCGCTTATACACACCAAAATTTGGAAATCACTGTTCCTCACACTGGTGCTTCTTCCCCATGTAAAAGTCTTTTACCTAACTGGTAAATACCTAACAGGTATTTGCTCAAGTGCAGATGAGGCTTTAGAGATTCAAGAATGAAGCTGGAATCCAGGGCCCTGGTGACAATTCCGTTTTTGAATTAATTGTCTAAAACAGGCAAAATGCACCCATGACTACGACTGAATCTGAAAAGTTCTGTGTCCATGCATGGCAGGATGCTGATGTCCAGACAGGTGCCACACAGGTTATTAAAGCAATGGGTTGGTGTCATGGGAAAAGAACAACTTAGAAGACTTAAGATCTAAGTCAGCCTCAGCTGTGGTGAGCTTGGGCAAGTCATTTACTTGGAGCAATTTCAGCTTCCAGGTTTGGGAAATGAAGCTGCTAAATTTTCTCCTACTACCTTACAATACTGCCACCACCTCTACCACCAACCATGCTGTGTGTCTGTCCAGCTGTCCATCCATCCATCACCACCACTACCATCAGTATCCTCATTTCGTTATTATTAACATGTTTGGTGTGGCCTATATTCAGATAAAAACAAAATTCGAGTCCAATAAAATAATTTGGAACATGCCTAGGACTTATTGTAAAGGAATTTTGGCCTGGAAAAATAATGAAAAACTGTAAGGAGAGTAATTAAGTGGGATATTGAAATCTTTAATCTTGGAAGATCTGTTCGATGGGGTCAAAGATGGGGTTCATGCCTCTTGTTTTGGGGACAAGTGTGTTGTAACTTCAGTTGTGGTAAAGAAGCTTCAGATTTCCCCTGATGGTGGGGAACCCTGCCTCGCTGCCCAGCCCTGTTAACTGTTGGCTTCCCAGTTGCTGAATCCAGCCAAAAACATCCTACGCCATTTGAAGTGCTTATTGGAAAAGCAGATTTCATCTTGGCTGGAGCTCTGAGCAGTTCCTTGTGTGGGGTGCTCCCCAGGGCTGTAACTGAACACAAGAAAGCACCGGCCTACTTTTGGCATTCTTGCTTTCATCTCAAAGACACATTTAAAATTTTATATTAAAAAAAAAAAAAGTCAGGGAAGGGGGCCAGCACGGCTCATGTGGCTACTGGTGCCAGAACACCCCACACAGCAGCTCCAGGAACGATGTCTATGGAGGATGAGAAGGGGATTCGGGACCATCCCAAGTGGCAGTGCCACACGCCAGGCTTCGGGAGCTCGGCTGTGGGCCACATGACGAGGTGCTTTGCAGACTGGGCCTTGGTGTGATCTGGGCTCTGCAGAGTAGGAGTGCTGAGGTTCCCCCACACCAGTCCAGTCAGGGGAGAATTTTCTCAAAGCCCCAGGGAACAGGGGAGTGTGGGCCACATGACGAGGTGCTTTGCAGACTGGGCCTTGGTGTGATCTGGGCTCTGCAGAGTGGGAGTGCTGAGGTTCCCCCACACCAGTCCAGTCAGGGGAGAATTTTCTCAAAGCCCCAGGGAACAGGGGAGTCCAAAGCCTGCTTGGACCTCACCCAAGCATCTTACCAGCCTGCCCAGCAGGTCATGTGCTCTCTTCCCAGGCCAGAGCCATTGTGCTGCTGGGGAACCTGTCTCCAGAGAGAGGCTTGTATCTACACTGGTGACATGAGTGAGAGAAAACCGATGGGAGAAAGGGCCCGTGCTCTTTCTCTCCTCTGGCAGGATTCTGAAAACAGTAGGCGTCTAATGGATGTTTGTTAGCATGCTCTCACATGTGAAATGATTTCAGTTAAGCACAACACAACCTTCTCCTACAACTCTTAGTGAGATCTTCTCTAGGGGCCAATGTGAGGCTAAAGCACCAAGCTTCATGGAGGATCGAAATAGAGAAGCATCCTGCGGAAGGACGAGCCCTCGGCCCGTGAGCCCCGCTGCCCTTTGCACAGGCTATTGGTGCGTCATCAGCTCGTCCTCAGTCTCTCTCAGAATCGTCTGTGTATAGGAAATCACTTATCTGTGCGGTTTGTGTCCCTTCTTTTTATTAATTTTATTTTATTTTGTCAATATACAATGTGGTTGATTATTGTGGCCCATTTCCGAAACCTCCCTCCCTCCTCCCTCTCCCCCTCCCTCCCAACAATGTCCTTTCTGTTCGCTTGTCGTATCGACTTCAAGGAATTGTAATTGTTGTGTCTTCTTCCTCCCCCACTCCAGGTTTTTGCCAGAGCCATTGTGCTGCTGGGGAACCTGTTTCCAGAGAGAGGCTTGTATCTACACTGGTGACATGAGTGAGAGAAAACCGATGGGAGAAAGGGCCCGTGCTCTTTCTCTCCTCTGGCAGGATTCTGAAAACAGTAGGTGTCTAATGGATGTTTGTTAGCATGCTCTCACATGTGAACTGATTTCAGTTAAGCACAACACAACCTTCTCCTACAACTCTTAGTGAGATCTTCTCTAGGGGCCAATGTGAGGCTAAAGCACCAAGCTTCATGGAGGATCGAAATAGAGAAGCATCCTGCGGAAGGACGAGCCCTCGGCCCGTGAGCCCCGCTGCCCTTTGCACAGGCTATTGGTGCGTCATCAGCTCGTCCTCAGTCTCTCTCAGAATCGTCTGTGTATAGGAAATCACTTATCTGTGCGGTTTGTGTCCCTTCTTTTTATTAATTTAATTTTATTTTGTCGATATACAATGTGGTTGATTATTGTGGCCCATTTCCGAAACCTCCCTCCCTCCTCCCTCTCTCCCTCCCTCCCAACAATCTCCTTTCTGTTCGCTTGTCGTATCGACTTCAAGGAATTGTAATTGTTGTGTCTTCTTCCTCCTCCACTCCAGGTTGGGCTGGTTCCAACTCTTGGCTATTGTAAAGAGTGCGGTGATGAACATTGGGGAACAGGTATACCTTCGACTTGATGATTTCCATTCCTTTGGATATATTCCCAGCAGTGGGATAGCTGGGTCATATGGCAGATCTATCTGCAACTGTTTGAGGAACCTCCATACCATTTTCCATAGAGGCTGCACCATTTTGCAGTCCCACCAACAGTGTAGGAGAGTTCCTTTTTCTCCGCAACCTCACCAGCATCTGTCATTCACAGTCTTTGGTTTCCCTTCTGAGTAAAGGATCCTGCATCCATCTTGTTTCACACTAAGATTATTGATATCATATGTTTTGGGAAAAAAATAGGTGGCTTTCAACAAAGAAAATACATTCAATAAGATTATTAAAATAGTTATCATATTTTTAGGACCACAGGAAAGTTAATCCCAAGAGGTTGCTGACCAAGGCCATGGGACAGGCCAAGCTTCCTGTCCCACGTGGGATGGAATACATGCCCTATTCTCCTCACATCTATGCTCAAGCTAAAAGAGCCCCTGATGATTCCCAGCTTAATCCCAAGAGGTTGCTGACCAAGGCCATGGGACAGGCCAAGCTTCCTGTCCCACGTGGGGTGGAATACATGCCCTATTCTCCTCACATCTATGCTCAAGCTAAAAGAGCCCCTGATGATTCCCAGCCTTATCAAGCCCATAACAGGGAACTTTCCAGCCCCCGATAACTGCAAGTGGGGGGTGGGCAGCTGTTGGCACGAACGGAGGTAGAAACTTGGCCCTGTGCTCACCTCTGATCTTGGAGGTGCAAAGCTATTTCCCTCTAATATTTCAGTGTAGCCATACTGTCAGCATCAAGAGGAACTACAGAGAAGTTTGATCTTGCTCCTTTGCAATCAACAGCAAATGGTTTCTATTCCAAACCAGTTGTTCTTAACCATTTTCTCTCTTAAAACATGTGGGGGATTTTTAGCATGGTCCCTGGACCAGCAGCATCAGCATCACCTGGGATCTTGTTAGAACCGCACATTCTTGGCCCCAAATTACCGACCCAGAAACACGAGGGTTGGGGGGTGGGGCGGGGGCTGAGTGGTGTATGTGACCAGGCCCTCCTGATGCTTCTGATGGATGCTCATGTTTGAGAGCCACCGAGTGAGAATAACCTTGATGACAGTGATTCTTGGTCAGGAGAGACTCCCTGGGGTGGGTGCCAGAATTTCTGGAATTGGGGGAGGGGCAGGGGGTAGCACATGTAGTTTGAGAAAGCCCCTAAACTAATTATAATCTCTTCCCTCCAGCCCTACTTTATTTGAGAATCACTGTTCTAGAAACTTCAATCATTGCACTGGAGGAAACACCTCATACAATTGTCTTTGTAGTTTGATGATATTTTAAAGCTTTATATAACATTGGAGTGACTTGTGTTTGGCCTGGAAGTCTCCCTCCATACTTGTATAGGAAGACATAATTTATACAAGCCGAGGCTTGAAAATGTAGAGTTCCTTCATAGCGATTTTGAAAAAAATTTGTCTTGTTCCTCTTGCTGACTAGGAGTTCATTGGGCAAAAGTCCCCCCCGCCCTCCCCGCACTGCCAGGAGGTGGTAACTCACCCTGAACCATGTAACCCCCTCACCAGCTCATGGGATGGGGGTGTTGCAGCCCCGACAAGTGCTGGAGGTAGGAGGAGACCCTGAACAGTCGGAAATCGGATGTTAGTTCACATGTCGTCAAGCAAGCGAGCATGTGCATCTGCATTATTTTTTTTTTTACAGACTCTTTGAGGGAAACAGGTGTCAGGAGCCTCTTTTTATTGCCTGCAACAGGGAGAAGACATACCCTAAGTTGTTTGAAGTGTATGCAAACAGTGGTAGATGCAGGCATTTTTTTTTTTCCTCCTAAAAATGTTATGTTTAAGAAGCCACCCTGGATTTGAGGATATGGTGGATGTTTAAAAAGTAAGGAGAGTTTACTTGAATCTATTCTCTCTCTCTGCAGTCTGCAGGCGTGCACACCACTTCTACTCGCCAGGGGAATAACCAGAGGAAGGAGACTGGCTTCTTAGAAAGTGTGTTTTCCGGTTAAAGTGGCCCCCAGGCCTGCTTATCTGGCTAACAGGCTCCGCCTCCTCAGACTGTGGTATTTCCCTTGTGGCTGCTGAGGCAGGAAGCAGGTGGCAGGAGCTGACCCCACAGGCTCCCCAGAGTGGGCCCGGGGTTTGCCACCAACCGTGGCGGGTGCTGATCTCGCTGATTTTGAAGTGGCTCTCCGTTTGCAGAGATGGAATCAGCTGATGTGCTCAGCAGATCCAGTACTGGGCCTCGGTCATGTGAACAGAAGGTCGAAAGGACCTAGTGCTGCCACTCGCTCTTGAGCAGATGGGGTGAACCCAAAGGCCCAGAATGCACCTGACTAGGGAAGGCAACTCAGTTTCATATCGGAAGGCCCCACCTGAGCTCTGACCTTAGCTCTCACTAGAACGCAAGCTCCACAGGCAGGGGATTTTGTTGATTTTGTTCCATCAGATATCCCAAGCATCTAGAACAGTGCTGGGCAAACAGTAGGTTCTCAATAAATATTTGTTGACTAGATAATTGAACCCCTCTCCCATCCCCCAACCCCCCAGCCTTCTCTTATATCTGACAGGTAAGAAATCAAGGACCTTGTCCCTGGGCTGTCAGCCACTCTTCTGGTGTGCTGGGGACAAAGAAGAGATCTTGAGGGAAGACTGTCACCTTTCTGTGGAAGGGGCAGCTCAGAATGGGAGAGATGGGGTGAGTTCCCAGTACTGAGAACACCGGGCCAGTATGTCACCAGTTTATGAATTGATGGGCCAACCCTCCCAACACTATGGACTGGAATCCAGCATTTGTAGTAAGGATAGATGAGGTGGCTAGACACAGAGGCCTGCACAGGCATTTGAACAACTGCTGCTCTGAGCAGTTCACTTCTAACCCGGCAGTTCACCCAGAAGTTGTAGGACCACCTGACGGGTGCATGAGGGGTTTGGCATGGGAGGAGGGCTGGGGCTCCTGGGCTTTGTGATTCTGGCTGAGCGCAGTGTGGCAGTGCTCTCCACTCACAGGCCCCAGGCCGTGTGGTCCTTGATGGAGGGCCCAGACCCCTAGGCTTGAAGGAACCTGCAAGATATTCAATCCCAACCCATCCCAGGCAGAAGCCTCGCCCCTGCAGCCCCACAGCTCTGCCTTGGACCGGAAGATTCCAAATAGTTTTAATTATTAGTAGTATTAATGAATATTAGTAATTCTAATAGAAAAAAATTCCCTGGGCCTTGACTAAGCAGTTGAATTGTAATGTTGCCTGTAAAAGTAAATGGGTCCCGTGTGGCGGTTTTCAAACTTTCCCTTCTGCCTAGAGGTGGTGACATCGGTCCTGTGGTGCCCTCCTTGATGGGCTTGTCAACAAATATGACAACATGAGGGTGACTTAGGAAAGAGAAAAAGCAGAAAATGGATACAAGTGGGGTCTTAAATTAGATAAAACCGGTCATTTTACAAGAAGCTTAAGCCTAGCCCGTCTAAGCACAGCATCGGGAGAGGGAAGAGCCTGGAAGAGATTCACCCGAGACCACCGGAGGCCCAAGGCAGCCCTGGGATTCGATGGTTATGAAAGCATGTGCGAGGCAGAAGAGCACCGTGCATCCAGCTCGTGACCGTTCAGGAGAAGGCTAACTAGTTTCGGGTCTTGTAATAATTTGCCCATTTCGAACATTTATTCAACTGTTCAATCATTCATCATCTGACAAGTGCCTTTTGAACAGCTAGTCCTCTGGCCCTGTGCTGGCATGGGGACAATGGTTAACCAGAGATAAGGTGCCTGACCTCATGGAGCCTACAATCCAACTTGCCTTACACTGACTGGCCTACCAGCCTTCTCGGGTGATGACTTGGCTTCCTATTTCACAGAGAAGAAAACAATTAGAAGAGACCCTCGTGAGCTCTGTCCTCATGTCACCCCCAACCCCACCGCATGCCATGTCTTGCCTCCACCTCTCCCCTGCTCCTGTGGACAAACTCTGCATGCCCTGGATGAGGCCAGCCCTCCACCTGCACCATCCATCCCACACCTTCCTGGCTGCCTGGGGACATCTCTCCAGTGTCTCCCTTCTCTCTCTTGCACCATCAATCTTTCCCTCTCTACTGGGTCTCTCCTAACAGCCTTCTACCATGCTGCTGTTTCTCCCACCCAAAGACACCATCTCTGGACCTCACCTCCTTCCCCAGGAAAATGGCTCCAGCTCTCCCCTCTTTACACTAAACTCTTAGAATAGAATAGTGGTCTATACTTGCCAGCTCCAAATCCTGTCTTCCCATTCTCCCTTGAATCCACCCCAGTCAGACTATCACTCCTGAAACTGTTCTTGTCAAGGTCATCCATGTCCTCATCTTGCCTGACTATCGCAGCATATGACACGGCTGGTCTCCACCCCCATGCCGAACACTTGATTCACGATCGCCTGGCTTTCCTTCTGCTTCTGGCTGCTCCATCTCAGTCTCTCTTCACAGCTTCTTTTGCTGTTCCTGACAGAGGAAGTGTGAGGAAGAAAATCCAGGCTCACTCCTTGGAACTCTCTTTCATCCACTGTCGCTCATCCAGCCTTCTGTCTTTGAATGAGACTGTCTTTGAATGCTGCCTCCAAAAGCTACGAGTCATCAGAACCCCCTGCCTGTTAGACCGCTCTGCTTAGCAGCTGATAGACATCTGTCTAGAACTGAGCTCCTGCTCACACCCCCACAACACCCCTCATGCCCAGTTTTCCCCATCTCAGCTAATGGCAAGTCCAAAAAAACCTTTGTGTCCTCTTTGATTCTTCTCTTTTTCAACTGAGTCATCAAATCCTGTGAGCTCTGCCTTCAAAAGTTGACACTTCTCATCACCTTTATTGCTATCGCCCTGGTCCAACCCACCATCATCTCTTGGCTGGAGTATTTCAAAAGACTTCTAGATGGTTCGCCCTGCTTACATCTTTCCCCAGAACCCCCATTCCTGCCTTCAATCTGTTCTCCACACAGCTTCTAGAATGATCTTTTCAAAGAGTAAGTTAGACCCTGTCTCTTCCCTCCCATTTCGTTCTGAGTGTCAGCTGTATTCATCCCAAAGGCTTGTACAGCCCTATGTGGTCTGTCCTTTTATTACCTCTCTGACTATCTCTCATTGCTCCCTGCTTGTTCACTCTCTGCTGCCTCAGGACCTTTGCACTTACTACTACTTCTGCTTGGAACACTTTCCCTCCAGGATCTTTACTCAGATGTCACCCTAGTAATGTCTTGCCTGATCATCCTATTTAAAATTGCAACCCATCCCACCCACATTCCCTCTCTGACTATCTCTCATTGCTCCCTGCTTGTTCACTCTCTGCTGCCTCAGGACCTTTGCACTCACTACTACTTCTGCTTGGAACACTTTCCCTCCAAGATCTTTACTCAGATGTCACCCTAGTAATGTCTTGCCTGATCATCCTATTTAAAATTGCAACCCATCCCACCCACATTCCCCTTACTGAGCCAGTTCAATCTAGCCCTTGGCTTCCCTTCCCAGCTGCTCCCGAGACAGGGACTTCCTCAAGGTTCGTATAACTTCGTATAATGTATGCTATACGAAGTTATTACGTTCTTCCCCCCCTGTCTTCCCCTCCCCACCTCTAATAGCCATAGATTTGTTCTCTCCATCTGATAGATTAACTGTTCCTCTGTTGATTTGTTGCCTAGATGATCTGTCCAGTACTGTGACAGGTGTGATCAAGTCCTCCCCTATTATCGTAAATCAAGTGCTTCTATTACTCTGCAGAGTGGTTTGTGGAGAGAGAGGACCTGTTTTCTTTGGTCTCCACTGGTGCCTCTCCTTGATTCAATGCAGTGGAGAGTCTGGTGTGGCATCTGCACGGTGGCTGTGGCTGCTGCTATAGAGACCAGCCACTTTTGTGACAGCCATGGCAATTGTGGTGGTTATGGTGGGCTACCCGCATTAAATGGTGTTTTTGGTGTGCTCTTTACCTGGTTTTGGCTGGGTTCGGCTTTCCCCAGCTCCACGCCTCAGGGCCCAGCAGGGCTAGGACAGTGGCAGCAGGAATAACTTTTCTTAGATTGTTTAGCTGAAGTTCAAATGGACTGAAATGTAAAAATCTGTTAAAATAATGCTTTCTTATTTGGTGATTGTTTTTTTTCTGATCAAACATAAATGATCCATAAAGATCCTAACAGATTTGTGGTTCAGAGGTAAATTATTATGATGGTATAAGATATTTGGATGTATGTGTATATAACAAATGTTTTACGATACATACTACACATTTTGGGAATGTAGTTTTATATGATTAGGTGTTAAGAGTGCTGATTCATTGGGAAATGCAGCTCAAAAAATCTCTCTCCAGATAAAATGGCAAGTAATTGTGTAACCTGCTACTTTAGCTTTGTGTCTTGGGAATTACAATATTATATTGTCCTTTAACTCCTCAGAAATTATATCTGTCATGCAGCTGTTCACTGTGTACCCTGGAGGTGACAGATAATCATTATACAGATGACTAAAATGTTCAGTGGGTTCTCCTCCCTGCTGAGACCTTCCTTCCCCTTGAGCAATTCTCATTTTCCCACTGGCTGGCGTTCAGTTCCTGGCTCTTTCACCTGGGGTGCAAGTGGAAGCTGTGTGGTCATCCAGGTGAGAGACAATAGATAAGCAGGGTGGAGGTGGAGGTGGGGAAGAGCAATTAGATCACAGATACTTAGAAGGCAAAATGCCAGATGTGGCCAGGATATGCTTAGAATATTTGTTGAGTGAATGAATAAATAAATGTATGGATTCAGGAGACATGGAGCTTGACTTAGTTAAAAAGCTACAGCTGAAGGATTTTTTAGACCAACATTGATGGAGGAATAGCTTTTCTTTAAATTTTTTATTAGCATATTCATTGTTACAAATCATGCTTATTCTGTATGTGCCTTATCCAATCTCTCCCTTCCCGCTCCCCCTCCCTCCTTTCCCCTCCCCTCCCTTCTCTTCTTCCCCCCCTGTCTTCCCCTCCCCACCTCTAATAGCCATAGATTTGTTCTCTCCATCTGATAGATTAACTGTTCCTCTGTTGATTTGTTGCCTAGATGATCTGTCCAGTACTGTGACAGGTGTGATCAAGTCCTCCCCTATTATCGTAAATCAAGTGCTTCTATTACTCTGCAGAGTGGTTTGTGGAGAGAGAGGACCTGTTTTCTTTGGTCTCCACTGGTGCCTCTCCTTGATTCAATGCAGTGGAGAGTCTGGTGTGGCATCTGCACGGTGGCTGTGGCTGCTGCTATAGAGACCAGCCACTTTTGTGACAGCCATGGCAATTGTGGTGGTTATGGTGGGCTACCCGCATTAAAATGGTGTTTTTGGTGTGCTCTTTACCTGGTTTTGGCTGGGTTCGGCTTTCCCCAGCTCCACGCCTCAGGGCCCAGCAGGGCTAGGACAGTGGCAGCAGGAATAACTTTTCTTAGATTGTTTAGCTGAAGTTCAAATGGACTGAAATGTAAAAATCTGTTAAAATAATGCTTTCTTATTTGGTGATTGTTTTTTTTCTGATCAAACATAAATGATCCATAAAGATCCTAACAGATTTGTGGTTCAGAGGTAAATTATTATGATGGTATAAGATATTTGGATGTATGTGTATATAACAAATGTTTTACGATACATACTACACATTTTGGGAATGTAGTTTTATATGATTAGGTGTTAAGAGTGCTGATTCATTGGGAAATGCAGCTCAAAAAATCTCTCAAAAAAAAAAAAAGAAAGAAAAAGAAAAGCAGGCAGCACAGGCAGACTGGTTATTAGGCAAGTTTGCCAGAAATCAATCCAGCAGGAAGAAGATAGTGTGCTTTGAATATGCCGAATCTATCACTTCTTCCCTGCTTTCCTTGGGGACCTCTGGGACAACAGCGGGTGTATGTAGATCACAGGACATCACCAGTGTCTGGTGCCCAGTATGAACAGCTCAAAGGAGCAGGAGTGCACTAATCCACCTGAAGGGCCACAGTTGGCCACTGCCCTACATTTTCCCTCCTTGCTCTCAGGGGACAGTGCTGATTAGGCTGTGGCCTGGGATCTGGCGAAAGGTTTTCTGATGCCCAGTTTGAATTGCCGTGTGCTCCGCTCTGCAACAGATCACCTTCTCATCACCCACACCAAGTGAGAAGGAACAAATGGTGTTCTGTTGGGATGGCGGACAAGATCTGTAGCTGCTCCTGGCTGCCTATGGGTTTGTGCTTCCCACCTGTCCTGCCCAAGCTTCATCCGATGTTGTCATGAGTCCTCTGTAGGCACCAATGAGGGCAGCCTTTTAACTAATCCCAGGGTGGACAGAGCTCTTTGGTCCTTTGGGAAGCTTCCCTGGGTGGCCGTGCTCTTATTCCACTGGTGAATGTTCTTTCATCCATGTCCTGTGGGCACTGGTCAGCTCATGAGAGAAGTGGAGTATGGCAATGCTTCAATGTGGGATTGCCCCCCTAGCCATTAGGGAAACCTGCCTATTCTGATGATCCCCTGGCTTCCCACCACACAGCCCACTTGGCTTATCTGGTATCTTATGCATCAGGATTTGCCACTGTGTAGCCCTGTGCAGAGGGCTTGTCCCAGGCTTTGAAGGCCCCTCTGAAGAGGAGGTTAGTCAAGGCTGGGCGGCAGTGTGGGCATGGAGCAGCCTTCCTCTCAGTGGAAGATCATCCCTACGACTTGCCTGGCCTGCTGTTTGCCCCACTGCAGACCTCGTCACTTCAGAAGCGCTTTGCACAGCTGCTGCTGTTGGATGCGCTGGGCTCCATGCTACAATGACGGTGTTCACTGTCATTCAGCAGCACCTACTAGAAAGGGGGCATCACATTTATTATTCACCCTTAAAACTGCCTAGCTCCATTTTGCCCAACAAAGGGCCCAGGGAATATGAGGTCACACTTGTGTCTACTGTACGTCTAAAAACAATCCCGACCCTCGGATGCCCCCCTCCTGGTTGTGGTCAGCCAGGTCTGGTAGGCCGCTGGTTGCAGAGCAGGGTTGGCAGGAGTCTGTGCGCCGGGGCTCGGTCTTCTAAACGCCGTCCCCCGCCGGGTGGCGCAGGTCGGAATCCTTCCCTCCCGCTCAGGTCGCTAGAGCTTCCCCGCCAGGAAAGGACGCGCCAGGGGGTGGGGCGGCTCCCCAGGCAGGTCCAGAGGGGCCAGGGCCTGCAGTTATCTGGCAGCCGGGCCGAGGCGCAGGGCTGGGGCTGGTGTGGCCGCCGCTGTGGCCGATGAGCCCGTAAGGAAGCCCAGCGCCGGGGCCCCCGTCGTTCCCGGGAAACCATTTAAAAAGCCCCTTCCTCAGCCCCCGTGCGGGGCGAGCAGGGACAATGGCCCGAGGCGCAGTGGGCAGAGCGGAGCGTCCCCGTCACAGGCGCCTTTCCAGCCGCGCTCCAGGCGCCACCAGGGCCGGGCCACCGCACGCGGGGCGCGAGCTGCCCTCAGGGGCCAAGAGGCCAGCAGTAAAACAACAGAAAAATGTCGCCAGTGCAGGGAAGGGGCAAATCGCTCTGGCCGTGTGGGTCCTTGGCAGATGGCCGAGGCGGCTTCCCAGTCCGCCACCTGGCACGAAAGGAATGAGGCGCGCACGCGACTGTGGGACGCACCACCGCGTTGTCCCGAATGCCACGGTGGCACATTCCTGGCCTTTGTAGTTATTAGGAAATGAGAGGATCTTTTTTCCTTCCACTCCTCTCCCTCCCCCTCCCTCAGTTTTTCTTCCAGGCATGGAATTATCGTCTTTAGCAGTTCAAAAGACATTCCATTCCCATGACAAAACCAGACACGGTAAGGCTGGCATACTGGCATACCCACACCCCTTTCTTACAGGGAGATTTAGGCAATAAATCACAATGAATGAAAATTTAAAACAGCATTTTTTTTTTTTAACTTTTACTGGTTTACCTTGCTTATTTTCAAAATGCTACTTACAGCTGCATTTCTTCGCGTTCCCCAACAAGGACCCATCTCAGACTCTGAGCTGACAATGGTGAATTTTCTTCTTTTAATATATTCCTAAGGAAACTGGGTTAGGGGATTTGTTTAGAACTCCCTCTCAGCTCTAATTTTCCTGAAGTCTATCACTGAACAGAGGCTGCCAGAAAATTTTAAAACAAAGTGGGAAAAACTATCACCATGACAAATATCTATCCATCCATCTCTTCTATTTAATGCACTTTCCTTGTGTGGCTCAACACCTACATCTGTTCCAGGAACAATGATGTATACACGTATGCACATTGACTCACCCAAGACAGGCTCACTCTGGAAGAAACTGATTAAAAACCCTCTCAATAACGTGTAATCCAACAGGAGACATCAACTGAACAGTAATAAAAGATCGGGGGATATTTCCCCAGCAGAACAGAATATTCTAAAAGTTTGAACCCATTTTAAAACAAAATCGTCTCATCCTTCCATCCGTAAATATGCTGCCACTTACAGCCAGGCTGAGGATGGGAGAATATCTTACTAAGTAATTGTTTCCAGGAAGGGTCATTTTTGGCCTCTCAAAACATGACTCTGGTATTGTCATGTTGCCCAAGTATTTTTCATAACTCACTAGGTCTGATGGGTCTGAGAGTATTTAAGGCTCTCCCAGAGAAGAGTCTGGGGACATGGCAAATGGGGGACTTCTGTAGGAAGCACAGTGGAAGGGACAATGGCCAATTACCAGCAAAGCCTGTGGTCTCCCTTGGAGAGGTTAAGGAGGAGAGCACATGGCCTCTGAGCTGCTGTGTCATCTGTCCTGGGGCTTAATCAAGTTATCATATCACGCTGGTGTCTCTGGGCCTCCATCCATAGATTTAAATGAAGACAAAAATTTGCAGACAAATTTCTAGCAGCAGGAAGTTGGTGCTCTCCTGCAAGGCTGGATGAAAAGCACCTGTAACCTTGTCGGCCTCCATCCAGCTCCTGCTGGGAGCTGCTTCAGGCAGCAGCCTGCTGTCTTCACAGCCTGCTTGTCAGTGGAAGCTGGGCTGGGGATGCTATTATGTGTTTCAAGAGAATGGTCTGGAGCTGGCTCAGTTGTGGCTAAACACCAATGAATGGGCAGGTGGACACTGTCACCTTCCTTTTGATATTGGCCTGGAGTCATATTTAAGTTAAGACAGGGTTGGCATGCAGCAATCCTCATGGTGGCATGATAGTGCATTTCCATCATTCCAGAAAGTTCCCTTTTGCTCCACTGTTGTCAATATCCTCCCTAGATCCCTGGCTCCAGGCAATTGCTAATCTTTTCATTACAGTTTTGTCTTTTCTAGAATTTTACATAAATGTTGTCTTTTGTATTTGACTTCTTTCACTTACTATAATATTTTTGAGATTTGTCCATGTTGCATTTATCAATATTTTGTTTCTTTTTATTGCTGAGTGGCATTTTATAGGATAACTACAATTTATTTGTTCATTCACCACATTTGGATTGTTCCCAGATTTTGGCTATTATGAAAATGTGGCTATGAGTAATGTTGCTATGCACATTGACGTACGTCTCTGTGTGGACATGTGTTTTCATTCTCTTGGGTAAATACCTAGGAGTGGAATTACTGGGTTGTACGATGGGTATATGTTTAACTTTGTAAGACACTGCCAAACACCTTCTCAAAGAGGCTGCACCATTTTACATTTCCACCAGCAGTGTTTGAGAGTCCTAGTTGTTCTACATCCTTGCTAACACCTGGTGTTTTAAAAATGCTTACCCATTCTAGTGGGTGTAGTGGTATTTCATTGTGGTTTTAATTTGTATTTCCCTGTTGACTAGTCATCTCCATATTGGCTATTCATATATTTTCTTTGGGAGGCATCTGTTCAAGTCTTTTGCCCTTTGTTTTTTATTGCTGCTTGCTTTCTTATTATTCCGGACACATGCCTTTCACCAGATATATATTTTACAAATATTTTCTCCTAGTTTTTGGCTTATCTATCCATTTTCTTACATATGTCCTTAGATAAATGTAAGTTTTTATTTTTAATGAAATCTATTTTATTATACTTTTCCTTTATGATTCATGCTGTTTGTATCATGTTTGGGTAATCTTTGTCAATGCACTATTACAAAGATTTTCTTCTAGAAATGTTATCATTTTAGCTCTTATGTTTAGGTATATGATTTATTTTGATTATTTTGCATATGATGTGAGGCAAGATTTAAAATTCATTTTTTTCCCACATAAAGATGTCCAGTACATTTGTGAAAAGGCTGAGCATTCCTCATTGAATTGCCTTGGCACTTTTGTAAAAAATTCAATTGACTATATATGTGTAAACCTATTCCTGGACTCTCTATTCTGTTCTATTGATCTATATGTCTATCCTTATTCCAATGCCATAGAGTCTTGATTAATGTGATTTTATAGAAATCTTGAATTTAGGTAATGCAAGTCCTTCATACTTGTTTGTATTTTAAAAATTACTTTGGCTATTTTTGACTCTTTGTTTTTCCATATAATTTTAGAATCAACGTTAGTTTCTCTAAAAAGAGAAATAGCCTGCTATGACTTTGATCAGGATTGTATTAAATCTGTACATCAGTTTAGAGAAATGAACATTTTAACAATATTGAGTGTTCAAATCTATGAACATGGTATACCCCTTTATTTATTTAAGTTTTCTTTAATTTCACTTGATAATATTTTGTAGTTTTCAGGGTATGGTTCTGGCACATCTTTTCTTTAAATTCATTTCTAAATATTTTTTATATTATTTGTAAATGGAGTTTTAAAAATTGTCCATTACTTGTATGTAGAAATGCAATTGATTTTAATTAACCTTTTTATTTTGAAATAATTATAGATTCCCAGGAAATTATCAAGGTAGTACGGAGAGAACTCTTGTGCCCTTCACCCAGTTTCCCCCAATAGTTACGTTTTACATGGTTATAGTATAATATTAAAACCAGGAATTTTACATTGGCATAGTATGTGTGTATAGTTTTAAGCCAACATTATCATATGTATATGTTCATGTTACCACCATCACAATCGAGATGCAGATTTACTCTGTCACCACAAAGATTTCCCTTGTGTTACCTTTTTAAAGTCACACCCATCTTTCTCTCCCCAGCCATCCCTAACCTCTTTTTTATCACTATGATTTTGTCATTTCAGGAGTGTTATATAAATGGAATTAAACAGTATGTGACCTTTTGAGCTTGGCTGTTTTTCACTCAGCATAATGCCTGTGAGATCAATCCAAGCTGTTGCATATATCGAAAGTTCATTCATTTTTGTTGCTGAGAGGTGTTCTATAGTATGAATGTACCATGGTTGGTTTAACCATTCACCTATTGAGGGACATTTTGGGTGTTTCCAGTTTTGAGATGTTACAGATAAAGTGGCAAAGAACAATCAAGTGTAAGTTTTGTGTCGACATAAGTTTTCATTTCTCTGGGATAATTATCAAAGAGTGCAGTTGCTGTAAGGTATGGTAGATGTATATTTAGTGTTTTTTTTTTTTTTTTTAAAGATGACTGGTAAGGGGATCTTAACCCTTGACTTGGTGTTGTCAGCACCACACTCTCCCAAGTGAGCCACAGGCCAGCCCCTATATTTAGTTTTTAAAGAAACTGTCAAGCTGTTTTCCAGAGCGGCTGTAATGTTTTGCATTATCATCAGCAATGTATAAAAGATCCAGTTTTTGTGCATCCTGGATGTGATTTGGTATCATGGCTAATTTTTTTATTTTAGTTGTTCTAATAGATATGTGGTCTCATTGTGGTCTGTTTGCATTGCGCTATTGGCTAGTGATGTTTAACATCTTTTGATATGCTTGTTTGTCATTTGTGTATCTTCTTCATTAAAATGTCTCTTGATGTCTTTTGCCCACTTCCTATTTGATCGTTCATTTTATTTTAACCATTGGGTTTTCAGAGTTCTTTACATATTCTAGAAAAGAGTTCTTTGTCAGATATATTGTCTGCAAATATTTTCTCCCAGTCTATATAACTTGTCTTTTCATCCTCTTAAGATCATCTTTTGCAGAGTAATTTTGATGAAGTCCAATTTATCATTTAAGAATTTTTTTTCTCTTTATTTTTGGTCTAAGAATTCTTTATTAAGCCCTAGGTCCTGAAGATTTTCCCCTATTGTAGCTTCTAAAAGTTTTATAGTTTTAAGTTTTATATTAAAATCTGTGACCCATTTTGAATCAATTTTTGTAAAAGATATGAGGTTTAGGTTGATATATATATATTTTTTGCTCCTGAATATCCGTTTGCTCCAGCACTGTTTGTTAAGAAGACTATCCTCTCTCCGTTGAATTGTGTAGTAGTCCGTTTATGTTGCTTCTAACAAAGTACACAGAACTGGGTGATTTATAAAGAAAAACAAAATTTATTTGCTTATCTTTTCTGAGGCTGGGAAGTCCAAAGTCCATCTGGTGGTGGCACCAGTAACCCAGGGGTCTCACATTGCAAGATAGTGGAAGCAGAGAGAGAGAGAGAGAGAGACTCTCCTCTTCTTTTAAAGCCCTCAGAACCACACCGCTGACCACCATTTTTAATCCATTCACTAGTGCACGGTCCTACAATCCAATCACCTCTGCAAGGCTCCACCTTTCAATTACCATAATAGGATCTCCCACCCTCTTAACAGTCACAGTGGGGGCTAAGTTTCTAATACATAAAACGTGGGGGATACAATTCAAGCTTCAATGAGTTTTGGGGGGACATAATCCAATTCACTACAAATTGCTTTTGCACTTTTGTGAAAAATCAGTTGGCCCTACTTGTGCAGGGCTATTTCTGGGCTCTTTGTTCTGTTTCATTGATCTTCATATTTATCCCTGATGCTTACATGATTACTGATGCTGTCTAATAAGTCTTAAAATTAGGTAAAATGATTCTCCCACTTTTCTTTTTTAAACTTATTTTAGTTATTTCACTTCTTTTGCTTTTCCATATAAATTTTAGAATAAACTTGTCTATTTCTACGAAAAATCTTGCTGGGATTTTGATAGCAACTGTGTTACACCTGTATGTCAATTTGGGGAAAATTGATATCATTACTATGTTGAGTCTTCCTGTCCAAGAATATGGTATATCGACCATTTACTTAGATTTTTAAAAATTTATTTCATCAGCATTTAGAAGTTTTCAATATAAAAGTCCTGGACATGTTTTGTTAGATTTACACCTAAATATTTCATTCCATTGAGTGACTTTAAAAGGTATTATATTTTAAATTTTTGTGTCCATGTATTTGTTGCTGGTACATAGAAATACGATTGATTTTCATATGTTTATCTTATATCCTGCAATCTTGCTGAACTCACTTATTACTTCTAGAATTTTTTTTTTTTTTTTTTTTTTTTTTTTTTTATTTCTTGGGATTTTCTAAGAAACAATCATGCCATTTGCAAATGGGGGGAGTTTTATTTTTTCCTTTTCAATCTGCATGTCTTTTATTTCGTTTTCTGGCCTTTTTTCCCTAGTTAGAACTTCCAGTGCTATGTTGAATAGCTATGCTGTGAGTGGACATTCTCTCACTTTTCCTAATGTTAGGGGGAAAGTATTCAGACTGTCATGTTAAGCATGGTGTTTGCTGTAGTTTGTTTGTTTTTATAACTGCTATTTATCAAAGTGAGCAAGTTTACATCCATTCCTATTTTGGAGAGAATTTTTGTCACGAATGGGTGCTGAATTTTGTCAAATTCTTTTTCTACATCTATTGACATGATCATATATTTTCTTCCTTTATTCTGTTAATATGGTGAATTATATTGATTGATTCTATTAATATGATAAGTTCAATCTTGCATTCCAGGGTTAAATTTGCATGGTCGTGATATATTATCCTTTTTTATATATTGTTAGATCTTATTTTCTAAAATTTCAATTTTTGTGTCTACAATCATAAAAGATATTGGTCTGCAGTTTTCTTTTCTTGTGATCTCTTCGTCTGGTTTTGGTATCAAGGGTAATACTCTTAAAATGAGTTGAGAAATATTCCCTCATCCTCCATTTCTGGAAAAAGTTTATGTAGGATTGGTATTTCTTCTTTCAACACTTGATAGGATATACCAGTGAAATTGTCTGGGCCTGAAATTTTCTAATAAAAAGTTTTTTATTTACAAGTTCAATTTCTTTTGTTGATATGAGGCTATTCAAATTTTTAATTTTTTCTTTAGTCAGTTTTTGTAACTTATGTCTTACAATGGATTTATCCACTGTAAGTTGTCAAATACATTGGCATAAAATTATTAATAATAAACCCTATTAGCCTTTTGATGACTGTATGATCTGTACTAATGTTATCTCTTTTATTTGTGATATTGATGATTTGTGTCTTTTCTCTTTGTTTCTTGATCACCTTCACTAGAAGTTATTGATTTTATTGATCTCATTAGAAAACCAGTTTTTGTTTCATTGATTTTTCTCTTTTGCTTGTACATTTTGTAATTTATTGACTTCTGCTCTTTATTATTTCCTTTCTTGTACTTAATTTGGGTTTAATTGATCTTCTTTTTCTAACTTATAGGGCAGGAACTTAGATGATTGCTTTTTGATATTTTTTCTTTTTTAATATAAACGTTTAAAGCTACTCATTTCCTACTAAACACTAACTTAGTGCAAGCCACATATTTTGATATGTTCAATTTTAACTTTCATTTATTTCAAAATATTTTACTTTTTCCTTGTGATTTATTTTTTGACTCATGGATTATTTAAAAATGTGTTACTTAATTTTTAAGCACTTGGTGTTTTCGTAGACATCTTATTATTATTGACTTCTAATAAAATTCATTGTGGTCAGAGAACATAGCCTGTATGATTTCAATTTTTTCAAATTTGTTTATGTCTTAGCATATCATGATTCTGAATGAACAGACTATGTACACTTGAAAATAATATATATTCTTGCAATTGATGGATGTAGTATTTTACAAATATCAATTAGGTCAAAGTGGTTAAAATTGTTCAGAGCGTCTATGTCTTTGCTGATTATATCAATCTAATTGTTCTATCTCTTGCTGGGAGTGTGATGTTAAAATTTCTAATTGTGCTCATGAAATTTATCTGTTTCTGCCTTTAATTCTGTTAATTTTTACCACACATATTTTGAAGCTCTATAATTAGGTGTATATATATTTATGATTGTCATGTCTTCCTGTTGAATTGATTCTTTTATCATTATAAAATATCCCTTCTTATTTCTTTAATTTTTTGTCTTCATATCTATTTTATCTGATATTAATATATCCCCATCAAGCTTTCTTAATATTATTGTTTGCATGGCAAATATTTTTTACCATCCATTTACATTCAGCTTATCTTTGTCTTTATATTTAATATATATATGTTTTTGTAAACAGTGTATAGTTGGGCCTTGCTTTTATTTTTATCCATTCTGACCAACTCTGCCTTTTAGTTGGAGTGTTTAGTTCATTAAAATTTTTTTTTTTTTTTTGTCCTTTTTGAGACTGGCCGTACCACGCTCAGCCAGTGAGCGCACTGGCCACCCCTATATAGGATCTGAACCCGCGGTGGGAGCGCTGCTGCACTCCCAGCGCCGCACTCTCCTGAGTGCACCACGGGCTCGGCCCTAGTTCATTAAATTTTAATGTCATTATTAATATGGTTGAGTATGGTGGGCCTGCGACTTTATTGTTTGTTTTCTGTTAGTTCCTATGGTTTTTTTTTTTTTTTTTTTTTTTTTTTTTTTTTTTTTTTTTTTGTCTTTTGTCTTTTTCTGTGTCCGGCAACGGATCGCAGCCCTCAGTGTTACCCCCTTACCGGACCAGGGACCGGCAACGGGATCGCAAGCCTCGGTGCTGCTCCCGCACCTCGCTCAGCCAGTGAGCGGGAGCCTGTCCGTATGTGGGATCCGAACCCTCGGACGGGAGCGCCGCCGCGCTTCCCAAGCGGCGCACTATCCAGTGCGCCACCGGGCCGGCCTCCTATGGTTTTTTTTCCCGTTAATTCTTCCTTTCTGCCTTTCATTGGATAACTTTTAGAATTCCATTTAAATTTACATATTGGCTTTTAGCTATACTTTCCTTAAATTTTTCCCCCATGGTTGCTCTATTGTATGTATATGTATTCTTAACGCTTGACAGTCTACTTATAGTTAATGTTTCACACAAAATGAACAAAATTTGTAACCATGTAACTTTAAGCACTCTTCCATTCCTTATGCCTTAGTTATTATATGTATTACATCCACATGTGTGATAACCTGCACTAGGCAGTGATAATGTTGTTTTAAACACTCATCTATATTATAAAGAAATTAAGAAGAAAAAAAGCAGAGTTTTGTATTTGTCTAGATATCTTATATTTCTAATATTCTTCTCTCTGTGGATCTGAGTTCCCACTTGGTACCTTTTCCCTCAGTTTGGAAAACCTCCTTAGCATTTCCTGTAGTGCAAGTCTGTTGGCAACAGATTTGCTCAGTTTTCTTTTAATCTGGAAATTTCTTTATTTCTCCTTGATTCTTGAATAATATTTTACTGAATCTAGAACTCCAGGTTGACAGGTTTTGTTTGTTTGTTGTTTTAATTAATTTTAGCTCTTAAAAATGTTTTACTCTCTTCTAGCCTTCATCATTTCTGATGAGATATCAGTTTTTCACTGGATAGTTGTTCTCCTATGTATAACATGTCATTTTCTTTTCCTTCTTTCAAGGTTTTCTCTTATTTTTGGCTTCAACATTTGACTATGATGTAACTCCAAGATATTTTCTTTATTTTTATCCTGTTTGCTGTTTGTTGAACATCTTGAATCTGCAAATTTATATCTTTCATAATATTTGAGAAATTTTGGCTATTGTTTCTTCAAGTTTTTTCTGCTTCATTCTCTCCTTTTTTTCTGAGACTACATTTATGTCTATCGAGACTCTGCCAGCTTATACTTGTATTTATATTTTATTGCTTTTTCCCTTTGTTCTTTACATTGGGTAATTTCTATTGTTTCATCTTCAAGTTCACTTCCTCTTTCCTCTGCTGTCTTCATTATGTTGTTAAATCCACCTAGTGATTTTTAAAAGTTTTTTCAGATGTTGTATTTTTTAATTCTAGAATTTTTATTTTTATCATTTTTAGTTCTTTGCTGAGATTTCTTATCTATTCATTCACTATAAGCATATTTTCTTTTACTTCATTGAATATAGTTATAATACAAGCTAGAAATTCTTTGCCTGCTAATTACAATATCTGGATCATCTTGTGGTTTTTTCAGTTAATTCTCTTTTTCTTTTAAATCTTGAGAATGTGTTCTATTTTCCTAGTTTTATGTATGTTGAATAGTTTTGGATTGTTTCTGGCCATTATACATGTTAAGTTGTATAGATCCGGGATTTTGCTGTTTTTCTGTGATGGATATTATTTCTTTTGTTTTTTCAGGAAATTACCTTGGTTGGCTTCACACTGCAAACTCTGTTTCTTAGGCAGCAATGTCAATATCAGCTCAGATCTTTCTCCAGTGACTTAGCTGCTGTGAGATGTCTCTGTCCATCCAAGGCTCAGGTTTCAGACTGAGATGTGGACAGACAGAATTTTGGGATTTTCTCTCTGGCTCTGTCCCTTCAAGGATTTCTACTCTCTCTCTCCACTGTCATGGTTTCCTTGGTTATCATGACCAAAAAGCTTTTTTTCTTTTTCTTCCCCACCAGTGCCTGTGCTCCTCTCCCCACTGCTCTGCATACTGTGCCAACTGTATCTGGCCTCAACTAGAAGCTGCATATGGGAAAATATGGGAACCCACTTTTCAGAACATGGACTTTCCATTATAATCTACCAGCTTTTGTTCACTGACTGTGATAATACTCAGCCATCACCAGGAATGGAAATTGACTATATTTAACTTAATTACTTGAAAATGAATGTTATACTTCTTAATAAATCAAAGAATGGAATAATTTCAGGATTAGAAAACACTTGTTGGGCCCAACACAGAGTAAGCCTAAATGAATGCTCAGGGCGAATCTTCTCCCCAGTACCCGACTCTACTAGATTACTCTGGATGGCAGAGTATTCACTATCTCATAAAGCAGCCAATTCCATTTTAGACAATTCTGAGCATTTGAAGAATTGAGACTATCTCAAATTGAGATAGTCTCAATCCTATCAAATTGAGATAGTCTCAATCATAAAAAATATCATAAAAAATATTTTCCTTTGATATACTCAAAACATTTTCACTTCAGCTTCCACTCTTCAGTCCCAGTTCCAACCCCAATTGTCCATTTTAGACAATTCTGAGCATTTGAAGAATTGAGACTATCTCAAATTGAGATAGTCTCAATCCTATCAAATTGAGATAGTCTCAATCATAAAAAATATCATAAAAAATATTTTCCTTTGATATACTCAAAACATTTTCACTTCAGCTTCCACTCTTCAGTCCCAGTTCCAACCCCAATTGTCCATTTTAGACAATTCTGAGCATTTGAAGAATTGAGACTATCTCAAATTGAGATAGTCTCAATCCTATCAAATTGAGATAGTCTCAATCATAAAAAATATCATAAAAAATATTTTCCTTTGATATACTCAAAACATTTTCACTTCAGCTTCCACTCTTCAGTCCCAGTTCCAACCCCTAGGGCCACAGACTGAGCCCAATTCCCCTTTCCCACAAATGTCACTGGACTACCAAGTAGGGGAAGCAGCCTCAGCTCCTCCAACCAGTCTCTGTTAAAAGTGGGATTTCTAGTCCCCTCATGATTCTGATCTCTTTTCCTTGAGCAGAACCCTGTATTTCCATAGCTCTCTTAAGATGTAATGTCCAGAAAGTTCTCAACACCCCAGGCAAGGGCTGGGCAGCTAGAGGCCCCCTTCTTTCCATGAAGCAGTTTCCCATCATCTTTTCTGGCAGCCATGTTGCAACTGGCTTATATTAAGCTGGTGGCCAGTGAGTACCCTGGGTTCTTTTGATCTTTTCCTACACTAGTGTGCACACCAGTTTTCCCCAGCTGGCCTCCCAGAGCTGCCTTCCAAGGAGCGCAACATGAAGTCCCTGAGAATTTGCCATCTGCAGAATCTGTCTTGCCTTGAGACCTTCTTCACCCTCAGGACACCAAGCTTGGGCAGGTCTTGGAATCACACACCTCAAGGCCCTTAAATCTGTCTGTATCTCTGCTCTATAATTTTCAGAAAAATTATTATGCATCATACTGAGGGCTTATATTCAAGTCAGGGTCCACACAGCCAGTAGTGGGAAAAAATGATCAGCGCTGTATGGAATCCTATGGTTTGCTAAACAGTTTCTATATCACCTCATTGAATCCCCGGAATAACCAGAAAAACTGTATGAGGTGGGCAGGGGAGGGTGTGTCATCCCCTTTTGACAGATGAGGAAGCAGAGGTTGCAGGTGGGCTCCAGGCTGCCAGGACTAGGGACAAAGGATAGTCAAAACTAACAGAACACTCGACATATTTACTACAGAACACTTTTCTCAACATCTCAGGGGCTTCAGGCTCCCATCTGATTTATCTCAGCTATCCTCTGGGTAGAAAGTTTTTTCTCAGGGCATTTTTGGATACAGACAATCTAAACTAATCCCCCTGTCTCCTCACCCCTAGTCCAAAGGGTGGGTTAGGAGTACAGCTGCTCCTAGTAATGAGGGAGAAGGGAGTCACTAGGCTGCTTTCCAAGAAATTGCTTCTGGAATCATTTGCATCCAGCCCCAAACAAAAGCTCAGGTATGGAGGCTTGGCTGCCCCTGACCTTTTCCATTCCTAGAGCCAAGCTGTGGGGAGGAGGAGACTGCTGCACAAAAGGGTCTGAGGAGTGACCCAGCCCGCTTCAGCTACCTGCTGTTTGCCACAATGGGGCCCGAGGCCTGGGCTGCCTCTGGAGGCAGGAGCAAAGGGCCGAGATAATGACAGGCTCAGCTACCGCTGCTCTCTTCAGAGCAGAGTGGAGAGGGAGGCGGCAAAGCTCCCAGATAATAAAGAAGTAACAAATGAGGAATAAAAGCTTATGGAAGACATCTTAACCCGGGGGTAAAAAAATGTCAACATCTGTGAGGCTTTCTGCACCAGCAGACCCAGGCCCTAATGAAAACCCTTGCAAAGCCATTCACTGGAGCAGGGGCAAAACGGCTACCTTTTTCTATGGGGCGTCGAAGGTTCGACAAGGCTGCCCTTTCCTTTTCGGATGCTGCTGAACCAAGCGCTAATGTTCATCTTCAGCTTTAATAAGGAACTGGGGGCAGGAGGAGGGTGTAGTGCTGGGACCACCTTTATCCCGAGGTCTGAGAGGTGGGGGATTTAGGAGCAGACTAGACGGCTGTATGTTGAGGCACGGAAGAAAAGCCAGAGGAATTAGAGAAAATGCTGTTTAACAAGGGTCTCTTTTGACCGGGGCCTTTAGGAGGGACGCAGCACCAGGAAAAGTAATCCTCTTAGCACCGACTTATGTGTGTGTACAAAACAGGGAAATCAAATCTGAATGTCCTCATTGCATTTGCTAAAATACCTAATGAAAACACAAAGATTCCTTACTCTGATCTTCACCTTTCATTCAGGAGTTGGAGAGTGGCAGATGTTTGCTTATAAGGCTGATTTAAAAAATTCAAACTGGGATTTGGGGTGGGGGGAGGAATTGACCCCACTCTCTCTCCAAGGGGTGTGGGTTGCAGGACTTGGAGCCTTTGTATCTTCCCCTGGGATTTTCCACACCCTCCTGCCTTGTGCCTTTGCGGCACTACGTGTGGTTTTATTTCTTGGGTTTGTGCTCTGTGTTCACCATTGGAATGTCTCTCCAGAGGCCTCAGTGAAAGAAATCTCAAATCCTGGCCAACAGATGTGGCTTCCTGGGAAGAGTGGGGAAGTTGGCAGAAAAAAAAAATGTGCTCCTAATTTAGTGACTGCTTTGCAGTTGGGGACCAACGTGCCCTGTCCAGACAGCACCAAAATATTCCTTATCACACCCACATATTTACCCACACACACCCTACACACAGGCATACCTCCCCCACTCAAACACACACGTGCACATAACAGTCCACACCACTCACCCCCATGAACGAACACACACCTGCATCCTTTCAGGTATGTACACACCGCTCCTCACCCCAAATACACTTGATACCCACACCCATCCACACCCAGTCTGAGCCGTCTTAGCCTAATGGGCAAGCATCTTCCTTCCCTACCTCCTTAACACAAGGGTTTTTCAACCAAATGTTTCAGTTATAATTTGGCTATAAAATGAAACAAGATGCAAGTGAGGAAAAGTAAAATGTTTGGGGATCGCCAAGGAGACTTTGCTTAAGCTTAAAAGGGAGAGTACACTTTTATTTCTCTTTTTGTATGTTAGGGCACTGTTTGAAATTCAAACCTGTTGTTTGCTGTTGAGACACAAAAGGAGTGGGGGGTACATGGGGCAGCCACAGAGAGGCTGGATATGGCTCCAGGTCAGGTGCAAGCGTCCATCTGTGGGGGGACTCTGTGTCCTAGGCTGCCAGGGTGGGTGGTGAGCTCCGAGGCCCTTGCAGTATTTAAGCTGTGGCCAAGAACCCTCTGTCATCTGTAATTATAAATTGGATGAGGGCTGGCCATTTTGCTCAGTTGTTTAGAGCTCAATGCTACTAACACCAAGGTCAAGGGTTCAGATCCCCGTGCCGGCCAGCCGCCAATAAATAAATAAATTGGAGGGGATTCCCATGCTGAGTGTGTAGTTGAAATCGGATAAATTCTGATGTCTTTTGTAATCCTAATATTAATAATAACTTTACTCTTGAGTACTAATTATGTGCTAGTCACTGTTCTTAGGGCCTTAAATGAATTATCTCATTTAATTTTTATAGCTGTATGATATAAACTCTCTTATTATGACAATTTGTTGATAAGAAAACAAGCCTAGAGAGATTAGGGACATAGCGAGCCATGATACAGCCAGTGTTCAAGCCCAGACCCACCCAACACCTAGCTTAGGCTATTCACCCACACCACAGTCCTCTTAAGAGGATTTGATTCTAAGTGATTTGTTTCCTTCTTTTCTTGGTCAGTAGAGGACTGACTCTGCGTCCTTTCTGGCTCATCCCCTGAGGCCCTGGCATCTGTCCTCCCTATTTCTTTAGGAGGAGCTAGGGAATCTGGGAACATCCCTGCTGGCCTGTCCCTGCTGTGGAGGGTCCTACATCCTACTGCCAGGCCCCAGAACCACTGAGCTGGCTGACCATTGTTCCTTGTGTGCAGCAGGCAGGCACCCAAGTTAGTTGCCCCATCCACAGCTGTTTATAACCTTTTCAACAGCTACCCTGAGGCCCTGGGTTCACTGAAGAGGATGGGAGCCTCTCTGATTTGTGCATCTCTCTGAGAAGCCCCCTTCTCAATCTCCAACCTGTTCTTCAGGTCCTCTCTGGCAAGATGAGAACACAGCCTACCTAGAGAAAGTTCAGCAGACACCTCTGACCCTCGTATGTCCACCATGCCTAATGTTCCAAAGGGCAGGGCAGTTATGGCACAGACCTGGAACTTTTGGAGATCATTGATCTGACTCCCTGCGGTGGCTGTAAAGATGTGTCCACAAATCTTTTGATATTAGTCCCCTCAAGAAGTAGAGCTTAATTACCCTCTTCTTCAGTGTAGACTAGACCTAGTGACTAGTCCACTAGAGGATGGAATATGGCAGAAATAATGGGTTGTCACTCTGAAGACTAGATTATAGAAAGACAGTAGCTTCTGTCTTGGGTTCTCCATATCTCTCTGTCTCCATTCCTCTCTCTCTTAAATCACCACTAGACCTAGTGACTAGTCCACTAGAGGATGGAATATGGCAGAAATAATGGGTTGTCACTCCGAAGACTAGATTATAGAAAGACAGTAGCTTCTGTCTTGGGTTCTCCATATCTCTCTGTCTCCATTCCTCTCTCTCTTAAATCACCTCCTCTAGGAAAAACCAGCTGCCATGCTGTGGGGCAGCCTATGGAGAGGCCCACAAAGTCAGTAACTGAGGCCATCAACAACCAAGTGAGCAGGCTTGGAAACAGATCTTCCGAGCCTGCCAACAGCCATGTGAATGACACTGGAAGAAGATCTTCCTCCAGGTTAGCCTGGTGCTGACTGTACCCCAGAGGACATATTAACTGCAACCTCATGAGAGACCTTGAGCCAGACCCACCCAGCTACGCCACTCCTTGGTTCCTGACCCAAAGAAACTCTGAGATGATAAATGTTTGTTGTTTTAAGCTGCTGCATTTGGGAATAATTTGTTATGCAGTAATCGGTAACTCATGCACTCTGTAATCGTGCAGATGGGAGGACGGAGGCCCTGTTGGGGGAAGTGACCTACCCAGCTTCACAAGGGACAAGTCAGTTCTTGAAATTAACTCAGAGATTTTGCTTCTTGTCTAGTGCTCTTTCCACTACATCAGACTTCCTCTCACTCCCATTGCCCACAAATAAACGAGAAGAATTGCATTTGGCAAAACTCTGCCTGCCTGTGAGCTCAGGTATTTATGTTCTGAGCAGTATGGACATGGCAGGGGATGCAGTGATGACGTAAGATTGGTGGGGACAGAGGGTCACTCAAGGGGCTGTTTAGAGTATAACAATCCCCACATCTACTTCTCTTCCTAGGGCTTGTGTTTTGGCTGACGTGGGAAGTTCAACCCACGCATGTGAATTTTGAATTTAACAGAGAACTTACCACCCAGAAATGACTGTGTGAAGTAAGTGTAATTTGCCTGTGTTTATTTTTTTATTATGAACTTAAGCAAAGTTTATGGAAAAAAAGGAACCTGATGGTCATGGAACGTAGCTATTTACATCTCTCCAGTTCTCTTTGTTAGTGTTCTTTGCACAGCTGTCACGGCCTGTGTAGACTATTTAGTGTTTTGCTGTCCTCACTTACCAAGTGTCCGATGTGCCCCAGGCCCGTGCGGTGGGGAACACAGAGCCCGCTGGGTCTGGCACCCTCCCAGACCACCCTCCTGTTCACCCTGTCACCCCCTGGCTGTCCTCTCCTGCTTGGCCGCTGCGGCTCTCTGACCCCTTGGCTTGGCTCCAGCCCCTCCCTCTCAAGCCTCTCGCTGGCTCACGCGCTGGAGCACAGCTGTGAGCTGGAGCGTGGACCCTTGGTGCTCTCTGGGCCTCTGTTTTGGGCTCTTCATCTTGCAGAGGCCATAGGCAGAGCTCCTCTTCCTCCCTAGCCCTGGAGGCTGCACAGCGTCACTGCTGCTGAGGGGCCTGAGATGTCATTGCTCATGACTACTACCCTGGTGGCTCAGATCATTCTGGGATCTCAGTGTGTCATCCGTCCTCTAGCTCTCTTCCACCATGTCTGAATCACAGGGATGGGGAGTTTCTTAGAACACAAGTTCCTGCCCCCAGTCCTTCTGAATCTGGAGAAGGGACTTGAGATCTGTGTTTTTACCAGCTCCCCAGATAATGCTGATATAATAAAATTTGAGAATGATGGCTCTGCTGTCCCCTGGTGTTTACAATTTGGAGCTTTTAAAAACTGCTTGATTGGCCTGGTATTTAGTAAATTTGGGAGAGACTGCTAAAAGCAACCCTCACTTCTCTGAGCCTAAGCCCTCAGCTGGACTGGGTCTTCCTTCCACCTCAGTTTCCTCCTGGCCTCCCACCTCTCCCCCTTCCCATTACGTCTTTTCACCTACAGCAATAGGAGGTCAGAAAGAGCCAGCACAGCATTCTCATTGGTCTAGTTGGTTTCATGTCGGAAGCTGAGAACCATCCTAGTGGTTTCTGAGGCAGGAACGAGGGGGTCCGAGTCTTTGGCCAGAACGAGGGCTAAGAATTTGCTATTGATCTCTGTGATTTGGTTTCATGTGCATTGTATATAAGGGATGGATCCCATGGTGGTGTTGGTGGTGGTTGGGGCAGGGGTCTACAGTAGCAACTGTGGTGGGCTTTGAGGGAGGGGCTCGTGGTTGAGCTCCCATAGCATTCTCCTCACTGCATCCTCCCGCTCCCACTATGGGGCCAGTTCCCCAAGGCTTTTGATTCATTGCTTCCCCCCAAGTAGAGGAGCCATTCCTGACCTGCCAGGGGTTCACACATTGTCCCTCACTCCTCCGTGGTGGTGGATGGATCTACGCCCTGGGCCTCAGCAGCCCCTGCCATAGGATGAAGAGTTCCAAGTAGATGCTCTGGGAGGTCTCTTCCAGCTCTGAGGTTCTGTGTCATTTGCTGCAGATAGAGCCTGCCCTGGACAGACCTCCTCACCTCCCACTGGTGGCCTAGACCTACAGCGTTTGTGGCATGGTCCATTCCCCTGTAAGTAGAGAACAAAATAAGCTCCAGACCTCAGGTCTATGAAATCCAATCAGGCTGAAGCATCAGTCAATCTGAGGGGGAGGCAAGCTGGAAGGGGCTTAGGAAGCACGGTGGGCTGCAAGCGTGCCTGCAGACGTCTGTTTACTTCTACACTCCGAGTGCCCTATGCGTGAGGCTGCAGCTTAGCGGAGCCAGCTCCTGGCTTTGTGGCTTTGCTTTGAGGCCTGGGATGCCTGAATTCTCCCCAAGACATTTCCCCTAACTGCCTGCCTGCTAAGAAAGAACCCTGCCAGTTAGAGAATCCAGGGGTGGATGCACAGTGGGAGATATAATCGGAATCTAAACAAAGCCTGCAGAGAAGACGGTGAGTTTGACACGCAGGCACAGGCATGAACCCCTGGCCCCAACAGCTGTTCCTCTCTACGTGACAGACAGACTCAGCCTCAGCCTGGAAATAACCCCCTGGTGTTACCTGTGTTGCCTGCAGCCTCAGGCATGATGATTTCCACCACTGATGTTTTGGGTCTTGTGAAATGTCAGGCAGAAGAGCAATTACTGTTCACAGCCTCGGGTGACCGATCCCTGGTACTCCCCATCACAGGCACATTCCCTCACCTGCCAGTTGCTCAGACTCCTTGGCTGCCCTTGGAGAGCCCTCACCTGGCCAGTCCTCCACGCAGGTACCCACGGAAGGAAGCTGCCTTGGGAACAGGAGTGGAGACTCATCACCTGCTTCCCTTCTGCCCTTGGGCTGGTGAGTGAGACAAGCTGAAGCCTCCTCAGATTCCAGGGCCTTTGGCCCAGGGGCTGGAGCTGTTCCACTGACTTGATACTGACTTCCACAGCTGAGGTCTGAACCCATAAATCCTGATTCAGACACATGGTAGCAAGAGCCACCAGCACGGGTGGATGCAAGAAGCTGCTGGGAGAGAAAAGCAAGGGTTTCTCACTCTGAGGGCCAGGATAGGGGTGGGGTGGCCAGTGGTTGACCCTTTTACCCCAAAATAAGATGATCCAAAGATGTGGCTATCACAGACATTTGGTTAGGGCTGTGATTAAAAAGTTTCTAGTGCTGGCTCTGCCATTCACTGGCTGGGCGACCTTGGGCAAGTCAGGCAACGTCTCTGGGCCTCAGTTCCCCTGTTGGTAAAGGGGTTGTCCCAGCATTTGTGTTCTATGTTTTCTTTCTCTTCTGTAAGTTTCTAGGTTCCTAAAGGGTATGTCTGGGGGAGAAGTGGTGAGGAGACAGCAAACAGGGACCTGAAGGAGAGCGTGAGAGGGGAGTGAGCAAAGGGAGGTGTTTCCCGGGGCCAGAGAATTCTTTCCTCCATTCCAAAGATGAGGAAATAGCCTCGGAGAAGCTAAGGGGTTCCATCTGCTGGAGTGCGGCTGAGGCGGGGCCTGGACCATATTTTCTGTTGTTCTTTCTCTGGAACTCTCCTTGCCCTTCTTCCATCTCCAGTTGTCACCCCCTAAGCCCCTTCTCAGTGTCATCTCCATGTGGCCTTCTCAAGGCCCCCAAGCAGAATCAATCATTACCCGCACCAGGCCCCTGTAGCACCTCGTCTTCCTTTCTCTTGCCTCCTTGACATCTCTGTAGACCAGAGACAGTCTGCCTGCCCAGTGGCCTGGGAGCCCCTAGAAGGCTGGGATTTCCACTTGTGTCTTTCTGTCCTGGCCCTGGCACAGTGACAGGCACACAACAGGTATTCTGTAGATGAGTGGGAGATGAAAGTTACTCTCCTGCCACAACATGCAGGTTCCCCAAGCCAGTCACCCCTCCTGGGCCTCGGAGGGAGGACTGTGTGTGTAATTCCCAGCCTAGCCCCTAGAGTAATCCTGTGTGTCAGACCACACGCCCCAGCATAGGCAGGAGGCTGGGAGGGAACCCTCTTTGTCAGTGATGCTTTAAAGGGAGTCTTCCTGAGGGGCTCCTAGACCAGGTGGGAGAGTGGGGGTGCTGGGTCCCCTGGCTTGCCCGTGGAAAGGAGTTTGCTGAATATACGGACTCCAGCCCTCTGAGTTTCATGACTGTAACTTCTCCATCTTTCCATGACCTATTTTCATCTCTAGCTACGGGAGGTCAGAAGAAGCCAATATGTCCTTTTCATGGTCCATTCACTTCTTATTAGAAGCCCAATGAGGACAAGGACCAAGTATGGTTTAAATTTGCCCTGGCACCTAGCTGTGTGTGAGGCATGTGGAAGGGACTCAGGGAAGGATTTTTAGAGTTGACTAAAATCTATTATTACTATTTGCCCCAGACTGTTAGACTTAAGAACAGCCAAGCATCAGAGGACGTTAGAGCTCAGGCAGTGAGTCTCTCCCTGTCTGGGCATGTGGCTATCTGAGAGTCGAAGAAGAGGTTTGTTCAAAGCCACGCTGCACCATCTGCCCATGCTCACTCTGTGGCCTGTGCCCTCCCTCCAAGGGGGATCTGCATGGGGAGGTCATGTGGTTCTGGGAGGTGGTGGCACAGGGACAGTAGACACAGCATGGGCTTTGGAGTCAGGAAGACCTGAGTTTGAATCCTGGCTCCGTATCTTCCTGTGTGTTGCCTTGGCAATGACTTCATCTTTCTGACTTCACATTTCTTATTTTATGAAAGTGGGATAATATCCACCTTGAAGGTTGCTCTCCTGTATTAAAGAAGACAGTGTTTGCAGAGTGCTTGAGCACACAGTAGATTCTCAAGAAATGCAGCCCCAGGCACCTACCCTTTCCTCGTGGTGGAAAGAAGGGAATACGTTTTTGTCCCTGTGGGGAGGAAGAGTACATTCCTCAGCTCTGATTACATCCATATACTGCCCAGTTTTCCCTTCTGTGAGGTTGCCCAGAGAAGAAAGAGATATTGGGCTGTGGGGAGATGGGCTTCCTTCCCTTCTGTCTGCTGGGGTCTAGAGGAGTCTCAAGGGAACATGTCCCAGGGTCTTTGGCAGAATCCAGGTGCCTGGTTCCTTACGTGAACAGCTGTGTGACCTTGGACAAGCTCTTCTTTTCTGAGCTTCAGAGTCCTCCTGGGATTTCAAAGGATAACAGCTTGCCTTGTCTGCAGCTTGGGGCTGTTGCAAAGATGTGTGTAAGCACTTATACACAGTGAAGTGCTGTGCAAACACTGGGAGTCATCGCAAGTTTACTATGAGCACCATGGTTTTCTTAAAGAAACTTTAAGAAGTGAAAAGCTTTGTACTCTCTCTTGCAATTTTTTTTTCTTTTAAGCAGCAGGGGGAAAGTAATGGAGAGGGAGAGGTTAAAAAGAAAAAAAATTCAAGCCAACAGCTCCAAACCTTGTCAGCCAAACAGAGGAAAGAAGTGAGTAGCAGAGATTTGTTTCCAAGCGAGTTTGTCTGAGCCAAGAAGAGCCGCTGCCAACCCAGCCAAGGCCTGGGGCCAAGGCCTCATCAGGGGGTCAGCAGCCCTGCCTGCCTCCCTGGCCTCTTTTCTCCCACTGCGTGTGAGACCAAGGCTCTTTTGGTGCTAGGGTTAGAGGGCCAGGAGGCCTTCTGGGCCTGGCTTCTTCGGGCTGGGTCTGCTTCTCCTACTCCTCCCTGGAAGAGCCTCAAGAGGGGGTTGGAAGGAGGAAAATCAAACCCCTCGCTGGTATATGATTTTGAGGCTCAACTCGAGACTGTCTGGTGACTGCCCAGCTGTCTATCAGGGCAGGAGTGGCGGTGTCAGGGTGACTGGGAGAAGGTGGGGTGGGGTGTGAGGGGCCTTGGAAGGCTCAGGGAGCCTGGGGGAAGACCTGGGAGCTGAGATGGGGGCAGGAGGCACCCTTCTCTCACTTTCCCTGCCTGCTGCAGAGCTACTCTACCTCCCTTGGCTTTAGCACCTCCTTATTTCTCTGACCAGGTGACTTCTTTCCCCATTCTCTGTTTCCTGCCTGGAAACAAAGACAAAGTCCCCGAAGCAGCCTCCCTGCCCTTATCCTTCCCCAGTGCCCCATCCAGACCTTGCTGGGCTCCCTGGCAGCTGTGCTCCCTGGGCTGCCTGTGGATGGTGGACGGAGCACTGGTCTGTCTGGCACTGGCCTTCAGTACCTTCCTCAGGTTGCAGAGTGGGTGGGGACCTTGGTAGTAGGCCTGCTGCTGAGTTGAGAAGCCTTGAAAGCCATCCAAGGCACAGTTAGAAGGGACAAGGGGGTGGAATTGGCCAGAACCCTTGCTGGGAGGCTGCCACTGAAACCTTGCCTGGGCCAGCCTGTGGCACTGATGGGCGGGGAGGCCGGCTGGAGGGGTCTTTCTCCTATCAGATGCCCCAAGAGCAACCTGCTGGTGGCTGTGATTGACATGTCATTCCTTTTCCTCCTGCCACTTCCCTGGTCCTGGTGTGGTAACAGGCTCACATTCATGCAGAGAGAAAAGGTCAGAGACTGCAGGTGACTTAGAGTCAGCCACTCAGATCCCCCCTTATTTACAGATGGGGAAACTGAGGCCCAGAGAGGAAAGGAGACTCACCCAGTGGCAGAGCCTGGACCTGAGCCCTGTGCTCCTTCACCACCCCCTACTGCCTCTCACCAAACCAGCATGTCCAGGTGCCAACGTAGCAATGACTCAAAGGTTCATAAATCAGCCAATTGGAGCAGGAGGGGTGTAATTTCTCAAGGAAAAAAAGTATTTCATGATCAACTGTGCCTCCCAGTGCGCAAGAGTCTCCTGCTTTCCTAAGCACCCCTTTCTGAAGTATAAGTCAGGATGGGCATTTCTTGGAGAGGATTTTGTTGCTCCAGGTAATTTCCAGATGCTGGAATTTCAGGTAAAATAAGAAGGGGGAATTCAGGGCTGCGAGTGAGTGGGCGTGTCTGAGTGTGTGTGATCGCACCTGCACATGCTCAGACTAGGGAAGGGGAACCTTTTGGGTGTGGGAGGCGCCTCACGGGAGTCTGCTTGCAGACTGAGCAGTTGTGGCTGCTCAGCCCCATGTCTCTCCCCATAGCTGAACGTACATATTCTCCAGAACTTCTTTTTCCTGCAGCATCTCCAATGGGGAGCAGTGAGGGTAGTGGCTTGGAGGGGAAGATCTGGGGATAGGGTCTGAGAGGGTATTTGAAATGGGGTCTTCATGAGGTGAGGAAGAAGGAGTGGACAGTCCATGCTGTGGCTTGAATTTATCCCCCAAAGTTCACATGTTAAAAATGTAATTGCCACTGTAACAGTATTACAAGGTAGAAGCTTTAAGAGGTGATTAGGTCACGAGGGCTCTGCCCTCATGAAGGGATTAATGCTGTTACCGTGGGAGTGGGCTCCTGATAAAAGGGTGAGTTCTTCCCGATTTCCTCTCTCTGTCTTGTGTGTTCTCTTGCCCTTCTGCCACAGGATGACCCTTGCCAGATGCCAGTGCCATGCTCTTCTTCCCAGCCTCCGGAACCACGAGCCAAATAAACTACCCAGTCTGTGATATTCTGTTATAGCTGCAGAAAATGGACTAAGATGACCATGTTATTATTATTGTAGTTGCCAATACCACCCCCACCCCTGCCACTCTGCAGTGGCCCTTGTCCTTTATCACTTACCCTGGCAACAGCTTCCAGACTGGGGTTCCCACTGACAACCTCCCCCTCTCTAGCCCCAGATTTCCTGGGCTCCCCATTGCTAGTGTGATCAAGTCCAAACTTTTCATCCTGACGGGTAGTCCAGCCACCTCTCTCACTGCCCCATTACGCGTTCCCTGGCTCTTTTTGCAATAGACCCCTCCCAATTCTGCAAACACCCTCCCAGTCCTCTGCCCCCCACACTTTTCCCTGCCTAACTCTGCCACCCTAGCTCATGCCACCTACGTCCTCCCTCCCTTCTCCAGCCACACGAGCCTCCTTCTAGTCCTTGGTCACAGGAAGCTCTTGTTTGTCCCTCTTCCTGAAACTCATTCCATCTAACTGCCACCTCGCCACCCCTTTGTCCTGTCTAACTCCCGCCTCTCCCTTAGAGCTAAACTTCCATGTGTGCTCCCCCAGTACTCCTGCCGCCCTTTCATCTCATCTGCACTTCTCCCTTCATGGAAGAGTATTGAAATTGCCAGCAACTTCTTCTCCACATGACCGTGTACTGCTCGAGGGCAGGCCTAGTCCTCCTTCACTGCAGGTCTCCCAGTATTTCACATTTAGTAAGTGCTTAATAGAACATCTACTGAGTCAAAATAATCTCTTTCTTTCTGGCCTGGGAGCCCCTCAAAGGCAGGACCCACCTCCACATCAGCAGGATGTCCTGTGCAGTACCCACCTCACAGACTGTCTATAAATGCTTAGTACACAGAATTTCAGTGATGCTGCTATTGGGAAGAGGGATCGATAGCGTCTTTTATCTCTAAACACCCTCACTTGCAAAAAACTTCCAGGCTGTCTTGGTTAGCAACTGTTCTTGGTCTTCAAAGGTGAAAAGCAATTTGCCACAAGTGGAGAACAACAAATACTCAGGATGGAAGAGGAAGAAGGAGGGAAGCAATCATGGGACAGGGAGGAGGGGTCAGGCTGTCAGCCCCATCTCCTGAGCATTCTTCTGAAAGCCAGAAGGAAGACAAACAAGGGTTATTCTCAGAAAATTCTATTTGTTCTTTAAGGGACCAGGAAAAACTTTCTTCTCCTTTCCCCATTAGGTATCAGGGTCTGTGAACACAAGCATTCCGATTATGTTGGAGGAGCCGGTCAAGGGTGTCAGGGACCATGTGAGTCACCCAAGGGAGAGCTCACATTATTCAAAATGTAAGATTTAACAACATCTCCACAGATATTCATCCTTCCCACCACCTCTGAGCTGTTTGCAATCAAAAATGAAATTCTCTCTTTTGGTCATTCAACCATATTTGTTGAGCCCCTGCCGGTGCCTGCTTTCCTAGTACTTAGATTTCAGTGGGAAGAGACAGATTAAACACACACATGTAAACAACAAGCAAACATCAGATAGTGCTCTGCAGAGAATTAACACTAGGCAGTGATGTAAACTCACAGTCAGGGAAGGCCTCTTGGAGGAGGCAGCTTCTGAGCTGAGGCCAGCATGAATTCAAGGAGCCGGCTGCAGAAGACGGGAGGAGCATTCCAGGTGGAGGACATGGCATGCACAAGCAGGCTTGCTGGGTCCAAGTCTGCAGGAGGGAGGGATGGAGAGGACCCTGGGGAGGTGGGTCCCAGAGGCAGCAGGTGCCAGACCGTTTCCTTCCTTAAGCCTGTAACTCCTGTGGAGTGGGGCTTGGTGGAGAGACAATGGTGACTCAGGAGCAGCACCATACATATGGTTCTACCACCCACTGGCCATAGGACAAGCCTCGGGCAAAATGCTTCCGAGCTCTCGGACTCCAGCTCCTCTTTGGAACTCTGCTTCACTTCTCTGGGTGCAGTAGCCCTGAAACGCCGTGCCATTCCCAAGCATGTCCACAGTGGTGCAGGTGGAAACAAGAGAGAACAAAATCTGGTTGTCGATGTTAATTTCCCCAAAGGAACCCAGCACCCTTCCATATAGAGCGGCACTTTCCTGGGGGTCTGGGCTGGGCCCCCTTCTAAGATGAAGAGTGCTCCTCAAATGTCATGATTCTGGTTGCTGGTTTTCCTCACACCAACAGCTGGTCTACAGCTGGCCATCTGCTGGCCCAGCTTGGGCTGATAGAGGCGGCTGGGTAGCCAGGAAGCCCACGGCAGCCATGGGGTTTCAGCCTCGAAATCATCGCAGCCTCCTCAGAAATGGGCCACCACCCAGCACCTTTCTCTTCTCCTGATTCAGGGTGACCGGAGTGTGGATTTTGGCTGGTGAACGCCACACACCAAACTCGTGTGTGGCAACCAGGGGACCACCCAGCCCTGAAAAATTGGCCCTCCACGTTTCAGGGTGGGTTATTTTCATGCTTGGACTTGTTTTTCCTGGCAAGGCGAAGGCCACGTGTTCATGGCAAGTAAGTGTGAGGTGCCTCCGTGGGCTTTGTTTACACAGCCATGGGACAGAGATACACTTTTTTTTTGGTGTAAACTGAAGGTTACGTGGGAACAGAACCATTTATAACCCATTGAACTGCCTGTCCTGAAAGAGGCTGGGCCCCTCCTCCATTTGGATAATGTGTACAATATGTGTCGTGCTTCGGGCAGGACCAGCAATACGCTCTGGCCGAGCGTGTATGTTCTGAATAACCCTCTCAGGCAGCACTTGCTAATTAATACCAGCGATAATCTCGCAGCCCTTGGTGAACAGAGGAGCCTGGAATGCCCTGGAAGTGGGGAGGATCCTCTAATATCCTTAACTCATGATCCCCTTTACAGAGTCACTCCCCACCACCATGCGTGTCCAGTCTGGTGCAAACACTTCCAGTGACCAGGAGGGCACTGCCCGCCAGCTTGGTCCACTCTTTGTTGGAAAGCTCAGCTTTTAGTTCTTTCTTATAATCGTCAAAAGCTGCTCTCTGTAAATGTTCACTGTAGGGCTCTAGTCATGCCCTTTGGGGACAGATAAAGCAAAGGGCAATCCCTCTGACAGGACTGCCCTTTGCTGTTGGAAGATGACTGTTCAGATCTGGGCTGAATTGCCTGAGTCCCTTTAATGACTTCTCCTATGGCTGGTTGGCCCCTTCACCGTTCTGTCCAAGCTCTGTTTACTTTCTTAGAAGTGTGGCTCCTGTGGTACGCGCCACGTAGCTGGACAGAGTAGGGCAGGAGAGTCCCTTACGTCCTCTGAGAGGCAGGTAGGTCCTCATACTAAGCGAGAAAGCGGGAGATGAGCTCCAGGCCTCCCACAGTTACATACTGCAGCTCCCTGAGGCATCTACTCGCCTGCCCTCAGGTGGGCAGATACCCACTTGATCAGCCACACGGGGCCCAAATAGGAGTTCTTTGGGCCTCAGGGTAATGCTTGAGGAGAACCCAAATCTGCGGGCCAGCGGCTCACAGCCTCCCTGATCTTCATTCTCCCACCACATTGAAAAATGAAGTATTAAACCAGGTCAATAAGATTTGATAAAACTCTTACTTGAATAATAAGCAGAAGCTCTCCTGGGCGTACCGTGCCTCTGACGCTTTCACATACATCTTTTACTCTAAGAGTTTGAGCGGCCAGGGAGGTGGGCACAGCTGAGGAAACTGAGGCCCAGGGGTGAAATGGCATGGCATGGTCCCACAGGCAGATGGCAACACTAACCAGGAATTAGAACCCAGTGTTTCTGAGGCCAAATCAAGTGCCTTTCCCATGCCCTCCAACAGCTCAGCCTAGCAGGGGAGATAGACAATGGCATGGCATGGTCCCACAGGCAGATGGCAACACTAACCAGGAATTAGAACCCAGTGTTTTTGAGGCCAAATCAAGTGCCTTTCCCATGCCCTCCAACAGCTCAGCCTAGCAGGGGAGATAGACATGCTCAGAATGCACCAGCCAAAGACTTGAATTCCCTGTGTTCTAGAGCACGGGCTGGCATGCCCTGATGCAGCACTGTTTAGTCATGAAGCAGCAGGCAAGGGGAAGAGCTGGGTGGTGCGGTCCCTCCTGTCACACTTCACTGGCCCAGATATCAGAGACAGGGTGTGCCCACCCAGCCTGGGACTGGTGGGGGCGACTGAGGGTGGTGGCAGGAGCCTGCTCTGTTGCTCTCCTCAGTGCCCGGAAGCCTGAGGGCACGAGGACTGGCTGCCTGCCCAGAAAACACACATCACTGTCTGCCTGTTCTGTCCTTGAGCTCAGGCCCAGCTCTGTCCCATGACAGGATCTGGGAGGGTGGCGGGCGGCGGGTGGCAGGCCTTCCTCCTCCTCTGGCCCAGGGAGGAGAGCAGGCTCCAAGGCCTGGGAGAGCCTTCAAGCCAGGTCTCCAAGCCAGGCCTCCGGGGCCCATATCCAAGACCTGGGGTTCCCGAAGGGCTGCATGTGGCTGCATTCAGTGCAGGAAGCTGGTCTCCGGAGAGCTCAGAAGAAGGACTTTGTTTTCAGGGAAGGAAACAGAGCAAGGGTTGTCTCCCTTCCTTGACGAGTGAGTGGCTCCAAAACAGCCTCTCTCCAATCCATCTCTGCTTCTGCCTGGGGGGCTTCTGTGGTTTTCGTTGACAGGCTGGAGCACTCCCCACTGCCCCCTGTCCTGAGTGTTTCAAGTGCTCCAGGCCTAAGACCAGCTTGTTTGGTTGAGGTAGCTCCAGGAGGAGACCTTCTGAACCCCAGATCCCACCCCAATGTGCAGAATGCCTTTTTCTCCTGGGAATGGGGGAATCGGGCCTGCTGTTAGAGGGGAAGGCTGACCCTGAGACCTGCGCAGTTTGAAAAAGTGAGAAGAGTTGGCAGGAAAGAGGCAAGCCAGTCAGTCAAGATGCATTTAATCAGGCTACCACTGGGCCCTTCAGCTCTAATGACCGAGGGCAAAGAAGAGAACCAGTCCTGTCCTCAAGACGGTGTGATGTTTGTGTGAGGGGTGGGGCGGGGTGGGCAATGAGCAAGAAGGTGGCCCTTTTCCCTCTGCCAATTTTGAGTGTGGTGCACTGAGAAAATCCAGGGGAAGTAGAATGAAGAGACCTGATTTCTAGTCCCAGACCTGCCATAAACCAACTGCGAGAGACTGACTCAATGTTCTCATCTGTGAAATGGGTGTTCAAAATGCGCCCCCTGAAAAATCACCATGTCATTGGTGGAACTGGTTGTGAAAGGTCTTTTTCAGCTGTCATGACCTTTAGGATGAGACTGACGTTGCTGTCATCTAGTAGGTCAGATGAAAGCGCCCCATCTCTCCTGGTGCTGGGTGGGGGTGGGGACAGCCGATGGGACCCTCATCACTCTTTCTCCACTAGGAGGAGCACTCAGCACTTCCAGAGGCTGACGCCACATGGCAGGACCAGAGGGTGGAGAGGAGCAGAGTGGCCTTGCTCCCCCGCTTCCCGCCTTCCCCCCGTCCGAGCAGGACCTTCCACCTCCCTCTGCCCCTGCTCCGGCGTTGGCAGACTTTCAGAGGGCTGAGGAGGAGTCCTGGCTGCCAGGAAGGGTGGGGCTGCCAGACACAGCCCAGCCGCAGTGTGACCCGGCCAGTCCCGGAAACTCTCCAAACCTTGGACCTTGGCCACACATCCGGCGACTCTGAGGGGTGGCTGTGGGGCCTGTCAGGGGGAACTTAGGGCGTGTGGAATGCCTCTGAGGTCAGGCTGCTGGAGACTTCCAATATGAGAAAGGAAGAGCTGTGTTTTATCCTATTCCGGGGTCAGAAGGCTTTGTGATATACTCAGTGTTAACACAAGTACTGGCGCAGTCTTCAAACATGCTTTTCTGCTCCTGGACGCTACCACAGGGCTGTGCATGTACGTACATTTACTAATTCTAAAAAAAGAACGATCGAAACTTGTTGAAGAGTGTTTGTCTGTGGTGGGCACTGTGCTAAGCTTGTTACCTGCATGAATCCTGCAACAGCTCCATGCGATGAGATGATAATTATGCCCCTTTCATAGGTGAGGAAACTGAAACTCAGGGGCCAAGAGTCACTCGCCCAAGGTCACATACGTACTAATTGTTAGAGTCTGGATTCAAAACCAAACAGGCCCAGCTGATTCTGGACTTCAAGTTCTTAACTTTCCTGAAAGGCAGGAGCCATAGTTTTCTCACCTCTGCAGAATGCCTAGTACCTGGCAGGTACCCAATAAAGATGTGCTGAACGGGGCCCACTGGATTTGTTTGGGTCTGACTCTCTCCCATTCTAGACTGATGAAATGACAAAAAGGATGTGACAGCACTTAGCTCAGTGACCAGCACACAGTAGGTCCATATAAACCTGAAGCCGCGATTTCTTTCTCCTTTCTATGTAATATATCTATGCTCATGAATAATGTTTGCAGAGAACACAGGGCCCCCTTGTATCCCTGTCTGGGCAAGGCTGTTAAAAGTCCCAGTCAGACCTCTCAGCCTGAGGGAGTGAGGTACTTTGGGAGTGGGTGGGGGAGAAAAAGGAAGAGTCTGTGACTCTCTCCTCTGTGTCCCAAATGCACCAACTTTAGGAGCGGGCAGGAAAGATACCTGCTTAGTGTGCTGACATCTCTGAGGAAGCCATCCTCTCCTGCCTTGATGGAGGTGATGTGGATCGGGGAGCTTGGCCTGCTCAGAGACCTGAGAGGCTGAGTCACTCAGTCTGGCCCACGTAGGTGAGAAGCACAGCTCTGTGTCATAGCACTGATGGATGTCAGGGCTGGTGGGGCCTTCGGCAGCTGAGTGTGAGAAGGGAAGGGGCCTGCGGTGGGACAGCTGGGGCTGATTCCAGGTCCCCTGGTTCCCATGCAGAGCCAAGGGTGGCCTTGGGCTGCCTCCTCATTTGCAGGCAACTGCAGATCTTGTCTTCCCTCCTGGAGCTCCTGGCCTGCCCTGCCTCTGTGACCCTGCATAAGGTGGTCAAGATAGAACTGTCCCACATGTCCATCATTAAACCCTCTCTGGGCTGTGTCCCAACAAACTCACACTGACATGGAAAAAGAGTCCAGGCAGAAAGCATAACCCATTCCAGAAACCTCAATAGAGGGAAACAGTTCTAGAGGCATGCAAGAGATGAAAGGCAAACTGGGGGAAAGGTGACCTAGACAGCAGCAGTGCAGGAAGGTGCTTCCCTTCTTGGGCTGCAAGGTCAAAGAGAGGAGGTGGCATTTCCAGAACCTAGCAAAAGCTGGAACCAGGGGGTGGTTCCCTGGCAGTAGCTGGGGCCCCCGAGGCGATGGTGCCAGATAAAGGGAAAGGAGACAGCAGCAGTGCAGGAAGGTGCTTCCCTTCTTGGGCTGCAAGGTCAAAGAGAGGAGGTGACATTTCCAGAACCTAGCAAAAGCTGGAACCAGGGGGTGGTACCCTGGCAGTAGCTGGGGCCCCCGAGGCGATGGTGCCAGATAAAGGGAAAGAGGGGAGAGAGACTCTGGTTTCTTCCTCTTCCTCCGCACAGTCTCCTGGCAGTGGAAGATGGGACCGTGGCAGCTTGCAGGGGCAGGTCCCCTGCAATAGGAAGAGAGCAGAGGAAGGGCAGGGCATGGATGTGAGGGCACACGGCAAATGACCTAGTCTCCAGCTCATCAGACCTCTGGAAAAGACTGGTTTCCTTCCAGTGGAGTGATCAAGGGGACTGGCCCTTTGAAAAGTAAACTTGCCTCTGGAAATATTCCCAAATCCTCTATTGGTTATTGCAGTCAGTGGGAATGCCCAGACATTATCTCTGCCCCACTGAAAGAGGATCATTTTTTGAGGATAATCTGCAGTTTTCAAAGGATAGGGCAACCTCTGGTGCTTAATCAAACACCAGGTTTTATGTTAGACCGTAAAATCAGTCTTCAAGGACTGAAGAAGAACCTCTGGTGAGCAGCAAGACAGACTGACATGCATATTCCAAGGGGTACTGGACTCAGACTCAGGGGCCTTGAGGGTAAGTCTCAGCTCAGACAAGTCACATATCTTTGAGCTTCAAGCTCTGTATCTTTCAAATAGGGACTCTGCATTTTCCTGGATTCTCTGCAAGTGAATGACATAATGTATGTAAGGGAGTTTTTAAATAAAGAGTGCTCAGATAGAGGCTCGGGCCTGTAAATGCACACCTTATAGGACAGCTGCTCAGCCTTGGTTTGTGGTTATTATCACAACACCCCTTGGAGTAGGCCCCTATAATCCTCATCGCAGAACCACAGAATCAAAGACAACTGAATTCAAGAGCCAGCTTGTCCTAACTCTCCCCTAAAGGAGATTACTCTCCAAAGTGCTCAAACTCCCTTCCTGCCTCTCTTTATCTTCCTCGTCCTTCCTTTTTTCTTTTTTCCCTTCCTTCCGTAAGTATCTTGGAGCACCTCCTCCCTGTCAGGCACGGTGCTGCTTGCTGGTCCTGCGGTAGTGGCGGAGACAGAGTGGCCTCGTCCTCAGAGTTTCTGGTCTAGCACTTGGAAGTCTCTGCACACAATCTCTGTTGAATACCTCTAGTAACAGGATGCTCACCACCTTCTGGGAAAGACTGTTTTATGGGATAGTTTTTCCTTATTTAAACTGAATTCTGCCTCCCTGCCATGCTTGTTCTGGCCCCTGGAGCTATATAGAATAATTCTAACCCCATTTCCTGTGTCACAGCTCTTGAAATATGGGAAAATAAACGTGCTATGCCCAACAAATATTCTCACTCTCTGATTTCCACTTGTGAAAGGGAAGCTGTTTCTCTGGGCCGTTAAATTCCCCAAGGTCATCAGATCAGAGCTGGGTGGGCTATAATCTCAGTGCACCTGGGCCAGAGGGAAGCTGTTTGGTGGAACCTCATGGAGGGACACAGGCAAGGTTTTGCAGGTGGCAAGGGAGGTGGGCTTAAGTGAAGCTCGGGGGTCCATCAGTCTGGAGTGTAGGGTGTGAGGCATGCTTTGGCTGTCTGCCCAGGACAAGCCTGAGCTCCAGGGTTTCTGGTCTGATTCACAGCTTCCTCTCTTCCCAAAGGAATCCCCTTTATAGCTCTTACAGCCTGACCCCAGTGTCCCTGTGATTGTCGACTGACAGCTGCACGGAGTGCAGCCGCCACGGCAACTTTGCCGGGTGCCAGCTGGATGTGCTTGGCGGCTGGGGCCTTGGGAGCCACCTCTCGGGATGTCAGAGGAGAGCTGCAGGCCGCCCTTCCGTCAGCAGGAAGCCCAGCCACAAACACTTGGACAGGAAGCCTGAGGCCTGGCCAGCTGAGCGAGCTCTGGTTTCTCCTGCGTCTGAGGGTTTGGCTCAGGGTAGAGGAAGGCGAGCCAGGTGCTGCGGCTGCACTGACAGGGCCACCGCCTCCCCCTAGGGCTGGGGATGTGGGTTCAAGGGTGTGAGTGGGGGCAGCAGGAGGTGCTTCCAGGAGGAAGGGCGCGGGAGAAGAGAACACAGCATGTGCCAGAGCTGGGCCAGCTGGCTGAGGGTATGCAGACACCCTTTGTGATAGCTCCAGACAAAACGCGTGCCTTGGTCCAGCCCTGCAGTGCAAACCCACACTAGCTCCAACCTCCAGGCTGCCTCCACCTCGGGGAACACATACTATGGTCTCGTGTGGTGGAATGTCTACACGTTCTCAGCTTGAAGAATGACTCTTCTCAAGGGAGGACTCTTTCATAACTTACCAAGCTCCATTGTGAGTGAATTAATAAAAAATTGAGTGTGTTCAGCCATAGACAAAGGTACTTTTGTATCCAGGGCTGATGATTTTGCTTCTAAGTTCTATGCATGATTATCTTCAAGGCAGTCTATGTGCACACACAACCGCCACGAACACCCCCAAGGATGACAGAGAGATTAACTTTTCAAAAGTCATTCAGGTAATTTTCCCGTCACAGTCACTTCTCACAACCTGATAGGCCAGTAAGGGATGGCTGGTGTCAGGGGACTCAGAGGTCAGCAGAGTGGCTCAGCCATGGCAGAACCCAGGACACCACAATGACTTCTGCTGCTCTGGAGAGAGAACGAAATGATCACTTTCCAAGCATCTGAGCTTGTTTCTACCTTATTCTGGATCATGTGCAGGCCCGCCTGGAGGATGTGCTCTGGGCTGGAGTCTGCTGTTAATATCCCGTCTATTTGTCAAAGTCCATTTTGTAAACCTCCTCCTGAGTGAATGCTGCCTGTGGCTTTAGTCACTCTGCTCGGCATCCTTACAGCTCTTTATTTGTGCCTTTTCAATAATCTATATTTTCTTGTAGTCTGTGCCTCTGCCGTTCTGACACCAGCCCTTCTTCTCTGTGCCTCCGTCTGGTCAGCTCTGTCACCTGTGCTATTGCAGCAGCTGCTGCCAGGGGCTCCCTGTGCTACCCATTTATCCTCTTTGCTGTTAGACTGATGTTTCAAGATATAAATTTGGTTCTGCCCTGCTCAGCTGCTACAATCATCAATGGCTCCCCATCCATAGTAGGCCAATGTCCAGTTGCTTAGCCAGAGCCTTCTCCGCTGGCCTCTACTGGTCTTCCCGGCCTCGTCCCTTAGCACTCTTTTCTTGCCACATGTTGTAGCCTCACAGATAGACCTCACTATGTATATTCTTATCTCTTGTTTTTTTAAAAAAATGCTATTACCTGCTTCCTCACACTCCCAGAATGAACATCTTCTCTGAGATATCACAAGTCAGTCATGAAATAGTATGCCACGTCCCCAGAGTTTTTGAAGCTATGTCACTCAGTTCTGGTTTGGAACTTAGCTCTGGGAATATCTGTACCAATGATATATTTAACCTTTTTTCCCCAACTAAAAAGGATCCTAGATATCAGATGCTTTCTGTTTAAAAGCTTCCTTGGTATATCAGAAATACCTGAGCATTGGGCTATGGATCAACTCTGTACCAGAAAATACAAGGCTTGCAGTCTAGAAGGGTAATGACAGTGGCAAGTAAGGACGCCATTTCATTACATCGCTCTTCCAGAATCCCTCTGTGTCACAGAACAGAGGGCTCCTTCAGGCAGCAGGAGCCTCCAGTAGAAACTGTCAGGAGGTGGCAAGTCAGTGTGTGACCACTCATGAAACCAACAGGACCCGCCGCTGGCTCTTGGCCTCCTACAACTTCAAAGCCCGCAGCCCAGGGAATTTGGAATGAAGAACGAGGCTTCCAGGCTCCAGGAACTGGAAGAGTGAAAAGCCACATTGGCATTCTCGTTGTCCTTCTGCTGACAAGTGATAGTGACTTTCCCTGTCCTTGGAAAGGGTCCCAAGTGCAAACACTTAGGGCTGGTCCATTCTGGGCCTCTCTGTTTGCCTCTCTCCACCTCACCCCAACCCAGGCCACAGTCTAACCTCCTGCCCACTCAGGGTTCATTGAAATCGTATCGGCTTCTCTTGTTCCCTGACAGTAGTGGGCTAGACCATGGTGCTCCCACAGTGTGGACTGAACTTTTATCCCCACCTGTTTGCATACCAGAGTTAATTCATCAGGTGTCCTTTCTTCTTTCCTGCTGAAGCTACAAAGATTTTTTTTTCCCTTTGAGGGAACAATGTATAAAGGTGTAATTCTTCTCAGAGGTCAGCAGGGCTGAAAACTTGGGCAAATGAAATGAAATGTTTTTTTTTTTTTTAAAGGAAAAAGACATTTGTTTTTGCTTAAGACCTGCCATTCCTAAACTTTCTGATATAAAATCCTTGTTCTATTTAGAAGCAGCAAACTGTAATGGACTAGAGAATGAAATAGAAAATTTTCCCTTAATTAGGAAGGGAAATGAGCTCATCTCTGTCTTATAAGGTGCTACTTTTGATGCTAACCCACCTAGACACGAGGGCTATTAGGAAAAACATGGTTGAGCTGAATTTCTACATTGCTTTGAATTGTTAGTAAGAAAGTATGGTTAGAGGCGTATCATGGTTTTAGAAACTTGTGAACTCTTAACTTATTAAACATACAAATGGATGAATTTTGGCATTGTAAAATAATCCACAACATTAAAAAATAAATATCACAGTGTATTTAAAATGTGATTAGATTTGCTGAGGTTTAGCTTGACTTTTTAAGTAAACCTTCTGTGGAATAAAGTAGTTATAGGACTTTTCAATATTATATTGATTAGGGTTGGGTTGGGTTTAAACAATGTCAAAGTTTGTTTCTCTCTCATGTAAAAGTTTAGGTGAGTGGTTTGGGGCTGACATTGTTTCTCTAGTATCAGAGATTCAGTCTTGTTCATTTATTCATTCACTTAGCAAATATTTATTTAGCACCAACTAGACACTGGGGTTACAGTAGTTGGGGGTTGGGGAATAGAGCAAAATCCCTGCTGTTGTGGCATTTACATTTTGTTCATCCACCGTGCCTGCCTTCAACCTCTTGTTCCAAGGTGGTGACATCTTTGCCTTGTAGGCAGCAGTATGAAGGAAGGAATAAAGAAGAAGAAGGCAAAGTATGGACCTATGTAATCTCTTCAGGAAGATTCTTGGAAGCTACATGACTCTTTTCCAATATTCCATACAATGGTTTACTATTTTCCAATATTCCATACAATAGTCTACTATTAAGGAAGAAGGGGAGATGAATAATTGGGAGTGTTGGTGGTGGTGGTGGGGTCTCTCCCACAAATAAAACTTATAATTTTTAAAATAATACATTTTATGTAATCTGATACCTTCAAAATATTATTCCAACATGCAACCAATACAAAAATTCTTCTTTTTTGTACTGTCTTTGAAATCCAGTATATATTTTACACTGACATCACATATTCTCTCATTCATTCACTTCCATCACATCTCAATTCAGATGAGCCACATTGCAAGTGCCCAGAGCCACACAGTGTGGCTCTGGGGCCCAGCAACTTGAAGTGTGGCCCCCAGGCCAGCCACATCACAACACTGGAGAGCTTGTCAGAAATGCAGACCCTCAGGTCCCTGCTATGATTCTACTAAGTTAGACATTTTAACAAGATGTCCAGGTTGTATGCACATTAAAGTATGGGCTGCACTGTTCTATAATTCTTCAGATGAGGATTCCATTAGAACCTAAGTCTAGAGAAAAGAGGAGCTCCCCCCATCAGACCCCATCTTTCTTTTCTCTAATCCCATTAGGCTGCTAATTAGATATTCTGAGACAGAAAAATTTTAAAGAAGTTACATTCAAACATATCAATTAATTTTGGTTAATTGATGAGGGGAAAGACTTAAAAAAAACAAAGAACATAGAATCATTGTATTGTGAGTGGATTTAATTTTCGAGGTTATCCTTCCATGCTATGAACACAGCTTTAAAATATATTGGATTTCTCTTAAACTTGTTGCCGGATTTTTTAACAGCTTTCGTGAGATTCAATTCATATACCATACAATTCACCAGTTTAATTGCACAATTCAAGGGTATGATATATTCATAGAGTTGTGCAACCATCATGACAATCCATTTTAGAACATTTTCATTACCCATAAAAGAAATCCTGTGCCCATTGGCAGTCACTCCTCATTTTTTCCTAGTCCGAGGCAACCAGTAGTCTATGTTCTGTCACTATAAATCTGCCTATTCTGAATATTTCATATAAATGCTATTATACCTTATGTGGTCTTTGGTGACTGGCTTCTTCCACTTAGCCTTGTGTTTTCAAGGTTCATCTATGTTGTAGCAGGAATCAGTACTTCATTTCTTTTTATGGATGAATAATATTCTATGGTATAAATATACCACATTTTGTTCATTCATAAACTTATAAAGTTATGTTACAGAAGCCAGAGAAGAAGGGAAAAAAACAGTAAGGGGAATCAGCTGTTCATGCAGAGAAGTGAGACCCAGCAAAGGAAAACTACTTGCCAGGGTCTGTCAACATCAGGGTGTCAGGCAGGGATGAGGAACCTGGTCGTCCTGACTCCAAGCCCTGTGCTATTTCCTGCCCCTACATGCCCCCAAGGGCCTTCGGGCTGCATTTCAAGGTAGCCATAGAAACAGTAGTTCCTGGCAACGGTGGGGAGAGACACACTGGTCTTTTCATCTCGGTGTTCGTCACAATCTTAGAAAACCATTTGGAGTTAGAACCCCAAGGTGTATTTGGAGTTGGATATGGAGAACTGTTTTGAANAGCTGTTCATGCAGAGAAGTGAGACCCAGCAAAGGAAAACTACTTGCCAGGGTCTGTCAACATCAGGGTGTCAGGCAGGGATGAGGAACCTGGTCGTCCTGACTCCAAGCCCTGTGCTATTTCCTGCCCCTACATGCCCCCAAGGGCCTTAGGGCTGCATTTCAAGGTAGCCATAGAAACAGTAGTTCCTGGCAACGGTGGGGAGAGACACACTGGTCTTTTCATCTCGGTGTTCGTCACAATCTTAGAAAACCATTTGGAGTTAGAACCCCAAGGTGTATTTGGAGTTGGATATGGAGAACTGTTTTGAAGAACTGGTAGTGAAATGTTTGTCTGATATTCTGGACTTCTTTCTACTTCACTCTCGGCTACATCTCTTAATCCTCAGAAAGACTGCATTAAAACTCAGGAATCTACTGCATCACAGCTGGGATGGATCTCACATCATCTACTCCAATCAAGGTCCACAGAGGGAAGATGACTTGCCCAGGAGCCTCCTCTGGCAAGTGGCAGCCAGGTCCACAGAGCACCATCCGTCTGGGCTCTCTTACTAGTTGGGGCCTTGCTGGCAAACAGCAGAAGCTGTTTCTCACTCGGATATCACTCTGCTGGACTCTTGACTCTGCGCTAACAATCTCCGTGTCTTCGTACTTCCCTGCTGGATTCAAAATCTCAGGCATGAGTGTGAAATGGATGAGTGCCCGGAGGTGTAGAAGGTGAGTGTCTGCTCCCCTTCGGCCTGCATGACAGGAGGTTGGGCCCTAGCCCTCGCCTATTTTGGGATTCTTCTAAATTAGGAAAAAGAAAAAAGAAAAAAAAATAGAAAGACTGTTTGGATACTGGGTAGTCAAAAATCAACAGGTGTCCATATAAATACAGTGTTCTCAAGTGAGAAAAAAACCAAAGCTTTGTCCTACCAAATAATATCAGTGTTGGGCAGTGCCTCAGGGATCCAGCAGCTAGGAAAGACGAGAGGTAGGTATTTAAGAAAAGACTGAGGACCTTTCTGGGGGAATGTGTCCTATTCTGGCTGTCTCTCAGAGAGACAGAGGCAAATCAAGTGGGGGCCTGGGCCTGGTGGAGGATCAGATGTTTCCTGCAACCAGAGATACCAGCCAAGTAAATATAGTGATTCGGAAGGCAGGGATGTCTCCATGTCTGAAGTCTTCAAACTGGGACATTGTCAAGGGAAGCAGATTCCCACAGGCACAGGAGGCCAGATGGCGAGACTCTGAGGCTGTGCTTTCGGCCACAGTAGCCACTGGCCATACGTGGTGTTGAGCGCATACTGAAGTGATAATCTTTTAATACACTGAACTAAGTAAAATATATTGTTATAATTAATCTTACCTGTTTCTTTTTACTTTTTAATGTGGCTACTAGACAATTTAAAATCATATGTGGCTCACCTTCTATTTCTGTTGGGCTGCTATAAGCTCTCTTCTGGCTCTGAGATCGTTCATTCGAGTATGGTTGTCTCCATTCCTAAACTTTCTGACGTTCCCCCCGTTCAAGGCTGCACTAGGTGTCCATATTGGTGGGGCACTAAGAGGCTCCATAAATAACACCCTTTCCTCTTCCTGAGTTCAGAACCAACTGACAGAAAGTATCACCTTTCTTGCCAAATTGGAGAAAAGCGTGGCTTTGGATGTGTGGCCAAGCAGGCTGGCTAATACATCACCCTGGGAAGGATAGGCTTTCTTACCTGCCAGTGTCTGGCACAGGTGGACAGCTGTGGGCATCTCCTGCAGACATGCCCAGCCCAGAAAGCCACCTCCTGCTCTGAGAGGCAGAGGGGCCAAGCCCTGAAGGTGCAGATTCTTCTCCCAGTCAGACAAATCATCCTGCTCCCAGGGAGGAGTGAGGTTGGGAGTGTTTCTTCCAGTGTTACCAGTGTATGGTGGTGTGTGGGAGAAAGATAAAGACTTAGCTTTGCCCAGCCTTAAGCTTCCAGAAACAGTCCAGCATCCTGCGTGGTGAGATGCAGAGAGACTAGGGTTAGGAGCTGGATATCTGGTGCCACTTCTTGGGCAGGTGACTCAACCTGTCTTCTCACTGATGCTAGTAATACCCACATGGACAGAAAATGTGACAATGCATAGAAAACTTGCTGAGCTTGGCTAAGTATGCAACACTGACCAGCTATTGTTTAGTCCTCCACCACTGGCTCTCAGTGTGCATTATACATCGAGCAAACTGCAGGTCAGGGCTGGGGGTTCTCTGT
>NW_007732334.1:15623-16990 GCF_000696425.1 Galeopterus variegatus | reverse complement strand
TCATGTTGCAGATTAGGTAACTGGCTGATAAGAGGGGAAGGGAGGTGGCAGCCAGCAGAAGGCTGTGTGGGGGTGTAAGTGACATGTGTAACTCCTCCACCCTTTCCCCCACCCCGCCACCTCCACTTCCTAGACCTAGTAATCCAGGAAGGCAGTCTGTCTGACCAAAGGGCAGGAAGTCTGCTGGGCCCACTCCCATCCCGGTGGCGGCTGGGCTCTGTTCTCAGCCCGCCAGCAACCACACTCCCTTTGGGCATGTCATACAAGTCCCGACTGCTCACTTAGTTCCAGGATCAGCAGCATTCAGAGTCTATTACTTAGTTTCTATTTTTTTCATATTTTATGTGACTGTGACAATCTCGGGTCATCTCAGGTTCTAGTGGAGCTGTCTCAGACTCAGCATCTGGGATGAGATAAGGAGATATTTCTATGATTAACTTTTTTCATACTTTTTCCATTTACTTTATTGTCTTTTAATTGAAAATATTAAGTTTGATGTTTTAATGCAAATATATTTCTGACTCCAAGTATTGGATAATAAAAGTATTTATTTTTCTTAAAATATTTTGAATCAAATAATCTGTGATGCATTCAACAGAGTACATAAGAATATTATAAAATAAATGTTTATCTTAAAATAAATTTAATTAAGATAAGGTTTCACTAGCTGTTAACCAGAAGTGGGATGTACTTATTGCATCAAACCCATGCCTCTGTATATTGTCATTTCTCTAATATCCTTTTCATATGTACAAAATACATTATGATTATTTACTCTAGATAAATCTACTCCTTGGAAAGTGATGGAAGTTGATGACAAAAAACAAAGAATTTTCTATTTGAAGAGACATGTAGGCAGATGAGGTTGAGTTTGCTCACAGTTCTTGCTCACAGCACAAGTGAGCAGCAGCATCAGAACAGGAGTCAAAGACTGGGGTCCTTACCTCAGCTTTGCCACCATGGAACTGGAGATCTTGGGCAAGTCACTTCCTTCTCAGCTACCTCTTCTCCAGCCTTAGGGGACTGGCCAAGCTGAGCCCTGTCCCATAAGGATGGCCCGGATGCTCCATGCCAAGGTGAATTGCAGGGGTGGCAGCCCAGGAGGCATTGGTGCAGGTGGTGGCACCAAGTTGTGTGGGGGAGGAGAGTGGACTTGTGAACAGGACACTCCTGCAACTAACCACCCATTACCTCTCCATCCTGTGGGTGAGACCTCTCACATGTTATGAGCTTCCAACTGCTTTTTAGCAAGAAAAAATTACTCTAGGTTTGCCTTCCACAACGTCCTATTTGCTGATTAAACAGCCTTTCTTTGGCATAAACTACTGAAACTTACCTATTCAAATGAGGTCCCTCCTAAGGGTGGC
>NW_007732334.1:1721-15209 GCF_000696425.1 Galeopterus variegatus | reverse complement strand
CTTTCTTTGGCATAAACTACTGAAACTTACCTATTCAAATGAGGTCCCTCCTAAGGGTGGCAAGCTTTGGCATTGAAATGCTTTCTTTCCATCTTTGGTTGGCTATCTGCGGTCATTTATTTCAGACCTTAAATTTCAGCCTGATTGTGACGTCTGGTAATTTATTTTAAGCAGTCAGCCTGGACTTCATCAAACTGGCAGTATTTTAGGGAATCCACTTGTACGTCAAATGTCTGGGGTTTCAAAGGGTCCAAGCTTAAGTCTCTGACTTAAGCTCCAGAAGGGTAGAAGTTAGTGCTAAAAGCTGCCGTCTTTATGGCGGGGTGGGGGTGTATCAAGTAAATGGAACTTTCTCCTAATGTGGTCAAAGGAGGCCAGCAGCTGTGATTGAATTCAAAGAGAACTTAGTGATGGTCCAGTCTGGCCATGGTGCTGCACTCATCACTGGAGTCTCCCAGTTTTGGCTGAAATTCTACATGCTCCTAGGAGAGTATTACTTGAGCACTTACTGTAGGACCAGCTCTGTAAATGCTGAGGGGGATCTAGTCAGGGGCCAAACCTAACGCATGCAAGACTGTATCAGATGGATGCTAGTGGCTCCTTCCCAGCTCCTTGCAGCTGTGCAAGCTGCGTCCAGAGGGTTCCTGCAGCTGGGCTTGACCAGCCCAATGGCAAGAAGGGACTGGCATTTTTTGCTACCACAATTCTAGTATCTGATGCATCTGGAATGAGCTGGTGCTGCCGTTCCCCGTCTAGGGCTGAAACTCTGTCCTAAACCCTACCCTTCAGAGCTGGGGCCCAGGCAGCAAAGGGATCATTGTGTCTTCAGCTGAGGTTCTGCTATAGTCTGGAGGTCACCAGCTCCTACATAGCTACTGTCCTACTGGCCCTGCAAACAAGCAAGGCCAGTACAATCTCATCGTTTCCCAGTCCCCTCCACCTGCTCCCATTTCTGTATTTCCCCATCAGGGAAGGGCACCTCCTCCACCCAGGAACCCAGCTAGAAACCTGAGAATCATCTTAGATCATTCCCTCTCCCTCACCACCGTTCTCCAATTAAAGTCAACCATACCCCTCAAATCCATGGGTTTCTCTCCATTCCCACTGTTACTCCTTAGTTCAACCCACGTGTGCCAGCTCTGCTCGCCATCACAGTCTCAGCACCCAGCCCAGGATCTGCCAAGTGGTTGCTCATGACAACTGTTGAATGGATGGATGTGGGAGTGAGAGAGTAGGTTAGCCAGTGGAGACCTCCTGGGGCGATCTGACCCTGTTACCCTCGAGCCTCATCTCTCCCCTCCTGGCCTCTTTACCCGGGAACCATTCTGAATCTCACAGCTCCCTGTTCACCCTGAGTAGGTTAGCCAGTGGAGACCTCCTGGGGCGATCTGACCCTGTTACCCTCGAGCCTCATCACTCCCCTCCTGGCCTCTTTACCCGGGAACCATTCTGAATCTCACAGCTCCCTGTTCACCCTGGGTTCCCGTCCACTTCTCGGAAGCCTCCTCTCCTCCTCCTGTCTTCGTTAGATGACTCTCCTGCACCCAGCACCATGTGCACAGCCAATTTCCTGGAGAGCTCATACCCCACAGCACTGCCTGTTTGCATGTTCTCACATGACACTATGTTCCACGAGCAGGGTCTGGGTCTTCTTAATCATTGCATCCCGGCACTTAGCATGCAGTAGGTGCTCCTTACACATTTGTCGGCTAAATAAAGGTCTAGAGCCTCCTGCTTCTCTGCCTAACCCCTCCCATTCTCATGCTTCTCCCCATATTCCCCACCCCAACCCATCTGGGGTCTGGCACTGGTCACTTAGGGGGCTGCTGCTGTGTGCAGGCCTTGGGACCAGCTCCACATGGGGTTGTTTCCTGGCGCTGGTGTCACCATTCCATTCTTGCCCATACTAGGTCACTTGGTACAGCATCCTCATCTGCACAGCAGGACATGGTTTGCTGTGTCTTGACCTCCCAGAGTCTGTCCAATGCTCATGCCTTCCCCTGGCATTTCCTAACTGGGTCTGTTATGATGTTTTGTGCTGATCCCTTCACTGGCCTAGTGACTCCCCCAGGCAGGGGGACACCCTCTCTTTACTCCCACAGCACCCAGAATGAGGGCTTTTTGTATGCAGTAGGTTCTCGGGAAAGGGCCACTGGTTCTGTTGGGTTGATCTGAAGAACAGAGAGGTGTGGCTCTGGGAATCAGGATGGCTGGAAGGAAGCTCTGAAGGTGAGGGAAGGGGAGAAGAAAGGGGTGTCAGAGGAGGAGATGGAAGAACTGTGGCAGGAATAGTCAGGGGAGCTGTGGTGGAGGCCAGGAGGGAGCTGGAACGCAGAGCTGCTGGCCTCAGTGCATGTCAGACAAGCCCACGGCCTCCTGGGCAGCAAAGAGCCAGCTCTGTGCATGTGCCCCTCCTGCCACAGGGGCCCTGGGTAGAGGGGGCCTTACAACTTCTCCACCCTCTCTGCCCATGTGTGTGCCTCTCACCCTTTTTATCAGGTATGAACCAAGTCAGGGAAGTGCTTTATGTCCCTCCCGAAAGGATGTGAACCAAAGTTTCCTTATCTTCATCACTGTCACCACCACCATCATATCCGAATAAAGCTACATAGTGAACCCACTGATCACCTTTATTATCTCATTTTGACCAACACGCTGCCGTTATTTACTCTTATAGTTAAGGGCACAAGGGCTAGTCCAAGGTCATACAGCCCATCTGGGGTGAGGGCGGGGGAGGGTGGCTTGAGAAACCTGCTCCGCAATCCCTCTTTGCGAGTGCAGGCAGGGCACTCCCTGTGTGGGCACACATGTGAGCGTGTCCGTCCCGATGGTCTCTGTGTGCACCTGTGTCTGTCCAGCCTCTGTGTGTTGGGGATGTGTGGGCCGGTCAGCGGGTGCCTTCCTAGTGCGGAAGCGTGCTGGGAGTGTCCTGGGGTGGAGTGTGTGCGCATGTGGCCTGGGCACGTACACACGCGTGCACACGGCTGTTCCGCCCCTTCTCAGATGTCTTGGCTGTGGGTCTGACAACTGAAACCCAGCTGTGCTCTGGCCGGGAAACATCCGCTGTGGAAACCTAGGAGGAGCTGACAGTCCCTAAAGAGGGGTTACACATGCTGCCAGTGAAGGCTCCTGGCCTACTGCCCAATTCCCTGCAAATGCTCCTTAAATCTGTTTCTAATTTGGACTCTGCCTTCCAGCCCCCACCTATCCCTTCCCACTCTCCCAACTTGCCTCAAACCAGTCAAATTATGCTGAATAATGGCTGCAGAGGGAGAAGAGTGCTAAAGGTCACCAGTGGGCTGTTGGAGGGTGTAATGATGTCACATTTTAATTTACACAGGGAACGGTGCAGGAATCAAAACCAATAAATAATTTGGGCTGCACTCACAGCTCCAGCCAACAGTAACTCCTGTAGGTCATGCCACTTCCAGGAAAGAAATCACTAACTGTCACACCCTGCAGTCCGCTTTGCTTGAGAAAACCCATGTACATATGTACAGATGCAAAATACAGCATTTTTTCTCTGCAAAGGGACTTGTGTTTGGAGACTTGCAGCATCAGCAAGCATCTCTCTAGTTGACTGAGTATTACCCAGATGTTCTGGGTGTTAAGAGTCCAAAGTAAAATATATCTTCTGCATATTTTGCAGTCCTGTGAAATGCCCCAAATCTATGGGAATGTGTATACAAAGCAGAGGGAGAAGAGTGGAATGCAGAGTTGTATGTGCACATGGGCAGCACTGCTAAAAAGCTTACTTACTTGCAGAGAAAGGTGGGGAGGGGGCTCTGGGAGACATCTGTTAAAATGTGGTTGTTTCGAGGGGTTGGGATTATGATTTGAGGTTTGGTTGTTTTAATAATGTGGATTTAAAAAGAATGAATGCATTCTTGGAAGGTAGGGACTGATCATTTTGGACCTTTTTGGTTTCTTGTGGACCAATGAGTTGGAGTAAGGGAGCCCAGAGGTCAGGAGGTCTTGAGATGGTTCTCACCTGTGCTTTGTGGCTGGGTAGCTGGGGAATCCTGGAGGAGTGCAAAGCCTTGGGGGAGGCCAGAGTCACAGTATTCTGGTGAAAGCCCTGTTCCCTCCCCAAGCATCCTGAGTATTTGCAACTGCTATGTGCTCCAGGGGCTGCTGAGGGGGTCTGGCATGCTGCCACCCCTCAGCTGGCTCTGCAAGTGCAGGAAGGTGGAGTTTGTAGCCCTGTGGGCCTCTGCCTGGGAAGCTGTGAAGCTGTCAGGACTCTGGAGCTGCAGCTTCTCCATCTGCCTGGAAAGGAAGCAGAGGAGGAAGGTTTCTGGGTTGAAAGACACCCTGAGGACCTTGCTCCCCTTTCCCTACCACACACAAGACACACCAAGGTGCGGCTCACACCTCTGTTGTGCACCAGGGCCTGTCTCCTGTTTCACCCCTCAAGGTACTTCCCGTTTATATCTTTTTCATTTTTAGGGCGTTGGCATTTATTTAGTTGTGTGTGATGCTAAGGACTCTGAATCTGTCACAAGCCTCATTTAATCCTCAGAACACACCTGCCAGGTGTGTGTGGCAGAGATGGCTAGCTGTCCACTACAAGTGCATACTTCCCTTTTGCTGAGGTTGAGTTCCTAATCTAGTGCCTGCAGATAGCTAGTACCTGTTCCTTTCAATTACACAAATAGGATTGAACGGAGACTTTAGGGGCAGACAGACCTGCACCTGAATGCAAACTCTGCTATTCCAATAATGGCAGAGTTTGCATAATCTTTCCAAGTCTGAATTTCCCCCTCTATACGATAAAGTAATGCCTACTGTTAAAAGGTGATTTTTTAAGAAGGTAAAATCATGACTGTGAAAAAGATAAAAAATGCACGTGTTATCATTTCTAATGAGTGAAGCAGATGGATATTACAAATGATTCAAAAGAGAATACAAAGACAGATATGTATAGATCAACAATAGTGATTTTCAAATGGACATAATGAACTGGCTTTGCCCAGGGTAGGAGGGTTGACAGAGCTCATTTCCATGTCCACAGTCAAGAATCCGTGTGCGTCCTCTGTTCCCTGACACTTTCAGAGCTGTAAAATTACCTCAAAGGCTAGAATCAGATGACCCAGAGGGTGTGCTGTAAACAATGCATGGTTTTCTCTTGAAGGTACCCTGTAATCTTTTTTGATTATTCCAGATTTCCTTATAGTCTCTCACATATTTACATGTACAGAATTGGAAAAAGATAGATGAACACATGAAAAAAGCAAGTTGCTGAATAAGGTATGATCTTATTTTCATAAAGACAAACAAGCTGTGTGTATGTGTGTTTATGTGCGCATGCACGAGTGGGTGTGTATATATAAAGTTGATTAAACATAGACAATGTCAAGAAGACTATACAAGGACTGTAAACAACGGCTACCTCTGGAGGGCAGGACTGGTGGTGGTGATGGGAGTGGTGGAGGGAAACTGTAACTTCTGTGTTGTTTGAATATACCCCAGAATATTGTTAATGAGGACTGTCTGAGTGAGAAAAATGTCCAGCATACTCGGTGCAGTGCACAGCATTCAGTAAATCCTAGGTTTCACCATTATTGCTAATTTCCATTCAAAAAGCTCAGAGCCCCCAGGCATGTTTTTGGAAAGGAAATCACTAAGAAGAACAACGCTATAGCAGCCCAAGGATTTCTTCCTTTGAGAGAAGCTAGTTTTGAAATCCTAGGCTTGCATTTTGGCCCCCGGAAGATCTGAGGAGGCCTCCTTCCTGAGTTACAGCTTTGGGCTGGCTCTCGTCTGTTTTATTTCCTCAGCCCCATCTGCAGCACCAAGCTCAGGCCCACCCAGAGTTTAGTTGTGACAAACTCCTTGACCACAGGAGGGAGACCTGATGGGAGCTGCTCTAGACAGAAGAGCTGCCTACGCCCAGTGCTGTCCTCCTGACCAGACTGAGGCTATGAGCCACTGTTAGCTCCCTGAGTCTGGTTAGCACCCCCATCCGAAGAGGGGGTGCTGGTCACGACAATCAAAGAGACAAAATGGAGTTTTTGATCATGATCATGCAAAGCTGAGGATCTAATTTTAGCTTCTGACTCATCTCCCAAAGGGCAGCCTTGGTGCATCAAAGAGGGCTTGGGGTGGAGAAGAACTGACCCTAGTGCAAGTTTCAACACTAACTAGCTGCGTCTCCATGGACAGTACCTCAGGTCCCCCATTTGCCCAATAGGAATAAGAATAGTGTTTTTCTCCAAGGGCTATTATGGGGCTCAAACAAGGTGATGCCTGTGAAGGCACTTTTATGAGTTGGGGGGTTCTGTAGATATATAATTGTGGTAGATATATAAATGAGGTACTTCAGGATGCTTAATATACTATAATAATTGCCAATGTCATATGCACTTACCTCATGCAAGGCCCTGTTGTATGTGTTTTACACATTTTTAGTCATTCAATATTCACAGCAGCCCTATGAAGAATGTACCATTATCTAATCCCTGTTTTACAGATGAAAAAACTTAGGTAAAGAGAGGTTAAGTAACGTTCCCCGATCTTTCCACGGCTACAGTCCCACCTGGACAGAATCCTTCCTCTGGGAACCGTCTTCACCAGACCCACAGACTCTTGAATGGGTATTTTTTTTTTCTTTCCTTGCCCTTTTTATCATAGAATATTTCAACATATATAAAAGTAAAACAAATCATAATTAATTCCTATGGATTTCTATTACCCAACTCATAGGCAATCTTCCTTCATCTCTATCCCCATCTCCCTAATCATTCTGAAGCAAATCCCACGTATTATATGTGCACATATTTTCGTTTTGCATTTCTATAAAATAGAGATTTTCTCCAAAAAACATTAACCATAAAGCCATTAGGTCACCTAAAATATTTTAGCAATAATCCAATAATCCCTTCATATCATTGACTATTCCAGTCAGTGTTTATATTTCCCAGATTATTTTACACATTTAAAAAAATTAGTTTAGAGATACTTCTGATCAAGATGGCAGAATAGATGGTCCCCAGCGTCACTCTCTCCCACTATCAACCAATTTACAACTAATAAAGAGCAACGACAGCCAAGCTGGGGCCACTAGAGCTGAGGGGGAAGAGAAGGAGAGACCTATGGAGTGCATGAAGGTGGGAGAAGCCACGATAAGAGGAAGAAGGAGCCACTCTGACTTTTTTGAGCCCCGGCCACCTCAAGGCTGGCCCTTATCAACCAATTTACAACTAATAAAGAGCAACGACAGCCAAGCTGGGACCACTAGAGCTGAGGGGGAAGAGAAGGAGAGACCTATGGAGTGCATGAAGGTGGGAGAAGCCATGATAAGAGGAAGAAGGAGCCACTCTGACTTTTTTGAGCCCCGGCCACCTCAAGGCTGGCCCTGGTGAGCCCACGGAGCAAGAGCTGGCAAAAGCCATTGTTGTGAGCCCCTCATATGAAGTTGCTTGGAGGTGTCAGGGTAGAAGAGGGCCTTGGTGGCCCCCAGGCCAGCAAGGCCACTGACAGGGTTCCCATGGACCCACATAGGAGTGAGGGGCCACAAACAATTGAAAAAAGGAGCCATTCAGAGGCCAATGAGTCATCACAAGGGACAGGTACACAGCCCGTCCCGTGGGAAGTGTTTGGAATGTGGGGATTGGGGGGAGACAGGCCCACCGGGGGAACACTGGGGCACAGCAAGGACAGCTGATCTGTACCCCAATCAGCACAGGCCCACTCAGTGGAGACTGGTCAGGAATCTAGAACTGCAGGGGGGCAGTATGTTGAAAAGACTCAGGCCCAGACCAGAGTTTCCACACAACCCAGGTGCACCAGACCTCACAAGACACAGAAGTGCTTAAAAAGTCGTCAATTAAAACCTGAGCTGCACAAAAAACCTTCCTCAGAGAATCAGCAGCAAAGCAGTAATTTAGACAGGCTCAAGTGCTGCTGGTTCCCATAGGAAGCTCCCCCATTTTAGGAATAATCAAAGGACAGCAAATTAGTTCCAGTGCAGAGTTTAAGTGCTAGGAGTAGCTAATAATCCAAGACAAAACTGAAAGAAAACACAAAAAACCCACAGATCAGAGACAAAGTTCTGATATTAACCAGTAAAAGTCTACAACCACCAAAGAACACCTATAAAACCGAGAAAGACCAGAGGCCCCCTGGGCTCCCAAACCGGGGTGGGAAGGTCCTGAGGGCCTCAGCCATGCCCCCCAATGTTCGCATTCAGCCCAGCGATGACCACCAGGCTGCTGCCAGAAGTGAGGCCCTCAGCCCTCCTGAGCCAGTTTGGTGGGGGCCCGAGGGCCTCAACCATGCCCATCTGACGTCTGCATCCAGCCCAGCGATGACCATTGAGCTGCTGGAAGTGCCTGGGCTCCCGGCTGGGACAGGGAGGGGGGAGGCTGAGGTCCTCAGCTACACACCCCCAACATCCACATCCAGCCCAGCGATGACCATCAGGCCACCACTGGAAGCTCCTGGATTCCCAAGCCAGAGTGATGGGGAGCCAAGGGCCTCAGTCATGCCCTCCTGAAGTCCACATCCAGCCCAGCCATGACTGAGCCGCCACCAGAAGCCTCCTGGGCTCCCCTGCTGGAAGGGGGTGCCACAGGCCTTAATCATGCTCCCCCTGTTCTGCTCCCACCCCATCCCCCTCCCTTTTCCCCTCTCCTCCTTCCCAACTGCTCCACAACAACATATTAGAATGTAAAACAAAAAATAATAATAATAAATATATTTTTAAAAGGAAGATTTAGAAAAAAAATAAAATAATTAGTTTATTTATTTGAATTGGGATCTAAATAAGATTCACATATTGTAATTGGTTGATAGGTCGCTTAAAACTTTTATTAATCTATAGGTTTCCCCCTCTTTTTTTTTTCTTACATTTCTGTTTGTTTCTTTGTTATTATTGTTTGGAAGAAACTGTGTCACTTGCCCTATAGAGTTGACCACAGTGTAGTTTTTGTTGAATGCACCCCTATGGTTTGTTTACGGTTACGATTCCTCTGTCCCCTAGATGTTCTTTAAAATACTAGTTCTATCTAGAGACTTCCTAGATTAAGGCCTTTTTATCTTTTTTCTTTTTATTGAATAGACTTGCTTTTTTTAAGAGCAGTTTTAGGTTCATAGCAAAATTGAGCAGAATGTACAAAGATTTCCCATGTACCCCCTGTCCCCACACATGCACAGCCTCTCCCACTGTCAACATCTCTTACCAGGGTGGCACATTTGTTACAACTGATGATCTTACACTGACACAGCATTATCACCCAGACTCCGCAGTTTACATTAGGGTTCACTTTTGGTGTTGGAAATTTTATTGGTTTGGACAATTTTATAATGACATCTATCCTCTATTGTCATATCATGCAGAATAGTTTCATTGCCCTAAAAATCCTCTGTGCTCTGCTTATTTATCCCTCCCCATTTTATTGGTTTGGACAATTTTATAATGACATCTATCCTCTATTGTCGTATCATGCAGAATAGTTTCATTGCCCTAAAAATCCTCTGTGCTCTGCTTATTTATCCCTCCCTTCCCAATAATCCCTGGAAACTACTGATTTTTTTTTACTGTCGCCATAGTTTTGCCTTTTCTAGAATGTCATATACTTGGAATTATACAGTATGTACGCCTTTTCAGATTGGCTCCTTTCACTTAGTGGTATGCATTTAAGGTTCATTCATATCTTTTCATGGCTTGATATCTCATTTCTTTTTAGCACTGAATAATACTCCATTGTTTTAAATATACCACATTTGTCTGTTTTTCTACTGAAGGATATCTTGGTTGTTTCCAAGTTTTGGAAATTAAGAATAGAGCTGCTATAAACATATGTGAGCAGGTTTTTGTGGGGATGTAAGTTTTCAACTACTTTGGAAAAATTCCAGGGAATGTGATTGCTGAATTGTATGATAAGAGTATATTTAGTTTTGGAGGAAACTGTTAAAGAGTCTCTCAAAGTGGCTGTACCATTTTGGATTCTCACTGGCAATACATGAGAGTTTCTATTTCCTTTGTCAGCACTTGGTGTTGTCAGCAGTCTGGATTTTAGCCATTCTAATAGTTGTGTAATGATATCTCATTGTTATTTTTATTTGCATTTCCCTGATGACGTATGATGTGCTTGTTTGACTTCTGTATATCTTCTTTGGTGTGGTGTTTATTAAGGTCTTTGGCCCATTTTTTAAATCAGGTTGTTTTCTTATTATTGAGTTTTAAGAGTTCTTTGTAAATTTTGGATAATTGTGCCTTGCAACCCCTATTGCAAATATTTTCTCCCAGTCTGTGGCTTGTCTTTTTATTCTCTTAGCAGTGTCTTTCACAAAGCAGAAAATTTTAATTTTAATGAAGCCCAACTTATCAATTCTTTCACGGATTGTGACTTTGGTTTTGTCACAACCCAAGGTCATCTATAGTTTTTCCTATGTTATCTTCCAGTAGTTTCATGTTTTACATGTTATATTTAGATCTGTGTTTCATTTTGAGTTAATTTTAGAGTCTGTGTCTAGATTCACTTTTTTCTTGTTGATGTCCATTTATTCTGGCACCATTTGTTGAATAGATCATCTTTTGTCCATTGTATTGACTTTGTTTCTTTGCCAAAGATCAGTCGACTATGTTTATATTGGTCTATTTTTGTTCCATTGATTTATTTGTTCCTTCACCAATACCACACTGTCTTGATTACTGTAGCTTTACAGTAAGTCTTGAAGTCAGTGTCAATCCTCCAACTTTGTTTTTCTCTTTCAATATTGTGTTGGCTATTCTGGGTCTTTTGTCTCTCCATATAAACTTCAGGATCTGTTTGTTGATACACACACACACACACAAAAAAAAAACTTGCTGGAATTTTGACTGGGATTTCATTGAATCTATAGATCAAGTTAGGAAGAACTGACATCTTGGCAATACTGAGTCTTCCTACCTATGAACATGGAATATCTCTCCAATTAATTTAGTTCTTCTTTGATTTCTTTTATCAGAGTTTTATAGTTTTTCTTGTACAGGTGTTGTACATATTTTATTAGATTTATAACTAAGTATTTCATTTGGAGGGGGTGTGCTAGTATAGATGGTATTGTGTTTTTAATTTCAATTTCCACTTTTTCATTGCTGGTATATAGGAAAGCAATTGACTTTTGTATAGTAACCTTGTATCCTGCAACCTTGCTAATATTGCTTATTAGATCCAGGAGTTTTTTTTGTCAATTCTTTTGGATTCTCTACAAAAGAGTCATGTCATCTGAGAACAAAAACAGTTATATTTATTCCTTTACTCCCAGTCTGTATATATATATTTATTCCCAATCTGTATACCTTTTATTTCCTTTCATTGTCTTATTGCATTAGCTAGGACTTCCAGTATGATGTTGAAAAGGAGTGTTGAAAGGGAACATCCTTGCCTTGTTCTTGATCCTGGTGGAAAAACTTAATGTTTTTCATCGTTAAGTATGATGTTAGCTGTAGGTTTTTTGTAGATATTCATAATCTTTATCAAGCTAAGGAAGCTCCCCTCTATTCCTAGTTTACTGAAAATTTTAAATTATAAAAGGGTGTTGGATTTTGTCAATGTATTTTTCTGCACCAGTTGATATGATAATGTGGTTTTTCTTTTTTAACCTGTTTATGTGATAGGTTACTTTAACTGATTTTTGAATGTCAATCCAAAATTATAAAAGGGTGTTGGATTTTGTCAATGTATTTTTCTGCACCTGTTGATATGATAATGTGATTTTTCTTTTTTAACCTGTTTATGTGATAGGTTACTTTAACTGATTTTTGAATGTCAATCCAGCCTTGCATATGTGGGATAAATCCCACTTGGTCATGGTGTATAATTTTTATACATTGTTGGGAAGAATGTCTATTCTGCTGTTGTCAGATGAAGTAATGGACAGTTGTCCATTATAACCAATTGATTGATTGTGTTGTTGAGTTCGACAATACAATTTTCTACCTGATGGATCTGTTCATTTCTGATGGAGAGATATTGAAGGCTCCAACCAAAATAGTAGATTTATCTATTTCTCTTTGCAGTTCTGTCAGTTTTGCCTCACATATTTTGATGCTCTGTTAGCTGCATACTTATTAAGGATTGTTATGTCTCCTTGGAGAATTGACCCTTTTATCATTATATAATGCCCCTCTTTGTCCCTAATAACTTTCTTTGCTCTGAAACCTGCTCTGTTCAAAATGAATATAGCTATTCCTACTTTCTTTTCATTAGTGTTAGCATGATATATTTTCCTTCATCCATTTACCATAAATCTATGTGTATCTTTATATTTAGAGTTTGTTTCTTGTAGACAACGTATGGTTTTCAATCCACCCTGACAATGTCGGCCTTTTAATTGGTGCATTTAGACCATTGATATTCAAAGTAATCATTGACATAGTTGAATTAATATCTACCATATTTGTTACTGGAAAACCAGGTCAAACTCCTGGAGGTAAAATTCGCAAAAGTATGAGGACGCCCCTGTGACTGAGTCCTCTTGAAGTTTTTAATGCTTAGAGTTATCCACACTGAGACTCCAGCAATTGGTCAGTTATATTTAGGCTTTCCTACCCCAGCACTGGTCCCTGCAGAGGTTCCTGCTCCATGTGTCGTACTTCTCTGTATTAACCTGTCTCTCCAGTTTGTCAGACAGTGGTTTGCCCTGTGAGCTTACTTCTCTTGTGGATCTAAGAAGAGTTGTTGCTTTTTTGTTTGTTCAGCTTTTTACTTGTTGTTAGGATGGAGTGGTGATGTCTAAGCTTCTTGTATGCTGAATTGGAAACTGGAAGTTTTCTCCAGGCTTTTGTTTTTTGGGTTTTTTTTTTTTGGCAAGAACACATTATAGGGGGTATCCTTTTCCTCCCTCCAGCCCCCCGATTATTAGTCTCTCTTCTTCCCACTATCTAGAATGCTATCTTGACAGCATGTGCACTGGGAGTAGGGACACCTGGGGTCTATCTGATGGCCAAGGTCAAAAAGGAAATGGCTCTAGAGAGCACCTAGAAAATTTAAAGTCTTTCCTGTACCCACTATTTAGTTAGGAAGGGTTCTCTTTGTGGTAATATTAATAATAAACATCATTTCTGGAGTATGTACAATATTCCAGCCACTTTTAAAATTGTTTTTAATGTAAAAACTAATTTATTTTTCTCAACAACCCCATGTGGCTGGTACTAATATTATTAGCATTTAGAAACCAGGAACCAGAGCCAGAGAGATTAAATCATTTGCATAAATGGCACCACTCTGTTTGCCAGAGAGAACAGTCCTATCCTGGGGAGTCCTTGACTTAGGGACTCTCCAGGCTACATCATCAACACACTTTGAAGCTCCACCCTCTCCCTCTGACTGACCTCTCAGGACCTCAGAGGAGTGTGTCAGCTGCAAATTCCTCTTTTATCTTTTAGAGGGGGTTGCCTACCAGGGCAGCCACTCATATCCAGATTTCTTGTCTCAAGGTCCCCTTACAGACATAAGAATTATGCTTTCTCACCAGCCAGTGCTTTCCAAGCTAGATTTG
>NW_007732334.1:0-295 GCF_000696425.1 Galeopterus variegatus | reverse complement strand
ATGTTTGTCAAGTGAGACCCAGCTAGGCTGGGCTGTATATGTTGCCACTTTTAATTGTGGCTCAACTAACTCTGAGCTGTGGAATACTCCAGACAGCGGTATAGTAGGAATAAATGGTGGGTGTCCAAAAGGAAAATCTCTGGGTATCCGAAGACCACGCTGTGGCAATAATGGCCTAGCACAGTGATTTCACATCAGGGCAGCGCTGGTAGAGTGTGAAAAAGTACATTCATCAATTTAGTCATACAAACCATGGAAAGAAAAGCCCCTCAAATTCTTCTTCGTCTGTTTGGAT
>NW_007732333.1:134309-135585 GCF_000696425.1 Galeopterus variegatus | reverse complement strand
ATGTCAGTTAGGTCCAGTAGATTGAAGAAGCTGTTCAGTTCAACTACATTCTTACCAATTTTCTGCTTTCTGGATTTGTCAATTAATGATGGAAGGATGTTGAAGTCTTTAAATATAACAGTGAATTAATTTATTTCTCTTTGCAGTACTATCAGGTTTCACTTCACATATTTTGATGCTTTGTTGCCAAGTACATACATACCTGACAACAATATATAACCTTACAGCCATATATAACTGTGGATTTCTGCAGTTTGCATATTAGAGACCTCATTTTTTGTATCTCTGAGGTTTCTGACCATGGTTTGGCGAATGTCAATAACTTTGGGAAGTACTTACTCATTATTATTTCACACATTTCTTCTCCTTTCTCCATGTCATCTATTTCTGGTATACTAATTACACGTACATTACAGCTTTTGCAATTGTACCACTGTACCACAATTTTTGGCTATTCTGTTCCATTTTTTTTTTTTTCCTTTTTGTCTTTTTTTGTGTCCAGCAACGGACCGCAACCTTCAGTGTTGCGCCCGTACCGGACCGGGACCGGCACGGGATCGCAACCCTCGGTGTTGCTCCCGCACCTTNGGATCCGAACCCTCGGCGGGAGCGCCGCCGCGCTTCCCAAGCGGCGCACTGTAGCAGTGCATCACCAGGCCGGCCCCTCTGTTCCATTTTTTTAATTCTTTTTTTTTTCTTTGCATATCACTTTGGGAACTTTTTCATTGTGCAAAACAATTTTATTAGAAATTTTAATAAAACTGAAACATAGAGAACTCTAATTTTTTATTTTATTTTATTTTTTTTTAGCTTAGAAGGTATAGATACCTAAAATGGGCAACTTTATTTGAATGCCATTAACTTGTCATCAACTATCATGCATGACTCTGGAACATACTCATCATGTAAATACCAATTCCAGATTTCGAATACATCTCTAAAAGTTTTAGCTTATCATTACTTCTGATTTTATCTTCTTGCAGTTACATCATCAAAATATAATACTTTTGAAAACTTCAATGGCTCATAATTCATTTAAGAGACAGTACAACATCTTTGTTTCATAGTTGCAAAACATTTTCACATTTAGATTTATAAATGTTGATTAGAAGAACTGATTCAATTGATTTATTTGGTTTCCACGTTATCTATTTTCTTCCATGCCCCTTTCCATACACACATGCCTTGTCTGCTTATGACCCATATCAAGCAAATATCAGTGCACTATCATCATGAGACAAAAGAATATTGTTACATGTCTTTTTAGCAAAACAGG
>NW_007732333.1:124893-133164 GCF_000696425.1 Galeopterus variegatus | reverse complement strand
TGAAAAAAACTCATAAAGATGGTGTCTTCAGTCTTCTCTTAAATCCTCTTGAATGATTCTACGATATTTGGGGCAGAACAACAGGAAAACTGAAAAGTGATTTAAAAGTGATGGTTTATTTTATTATCGCATCTACCTTTTAAAAAATGCCATCATTTAAAAAAAATTTATTGAAACACAATTGACCATACATATCTTTAGGGTACAGCATTGAATATCAGTACTGGTATATAATATGTGATGCTCAAATCAAGATAAGTAGTATATTCAACATTGCCCAATGTGATCATTTTTCATGGCTCTTTACCAATTTCCTACTACCCTCTTCCCCCTCCTCCTTTCTCATATCTGGTGGCTTCAGTTCTGTTCTTCCCTTTTGAAAATTCAATAAATCATTGTGATTTGTATCTTTCTTTCTTTATTTGTTATTTCATTTTTTAGCTCCCACTTATGAGTGAGAACATGAGATATTTCACTTTCTGTGTCTGTCATCTTTCACTTAACATAATTTTCTCAAAGTTCACCCATGCTGCTGCAAATGGCAGACTTTCATTCTATTTTATGACAGAGTAGCGTTGCACTGTGTATTTATACCACATTTTCCTTAACGAGTCTTCTGTCTATGGACATTTAGTTTGGTTCCAACTCTTGGCTAATGTAAGTAGAGCTGCAATAAACTTGGAAATGTAGTTATCCTTTTGACATGATGATTTCCATTCATTTGTGTATATACCCAGCAGTGGGATAGCTGTGGTTGTTTAAGGAAATTCCATCATGTTTTCCATAATGACTGCATCAAGTTACAGTCCCAATAACAGTGTAGGACTGTTCTTCTTTCTCTGCATCCTTGCCAGCATTTGTTTTTCTCTGTCCCTTTTGATAATGGACAGTCTCACTGGGGTGAGAGGATATCTCAATGTGATTATGACTTGTGTTTTCCTGATGCCTAGTGATGTTGAGCATTTCTTCATTTGTCTGTTGGCCATTTGTATATCTTCCTTTGAGAATTGCTTATGCAGCTCCTTTGTTCATTTTAAATTAAGTTACTATTTTTTTTTTTACTGTTTAATTGCTTGAGTTCCTTGTATACTATGGATAGTAATCCCTTGTTGGATGCAGTTTGCAAATATTTTCTCCCATTCTGTAGGTCGTCTTTATGCTCTTTTAAATGTTTCTTTTGCTGTGCAGAAGCTTTTTAGTTTGATGTAATCCTATTTGTTTATTTTTTCTTCTGTTGCTTGTGGTTTTGGGGTTTTATTCGTAAAGTCTTTGCCCAGTACTACTTTCTGAAGTGTTTCTCCTATATTTCCTTTTAGAAGTTTTATAGTTTCAGGTCTTATATTTAAATCTTTTATCCACTTTGAGTTGATTTTTATATATGGCAAGAAGTACAGGTCTAGTTTCATTCTTCTATGTATGAATGTCCAGTTTTCCCAGCATCATTTATTGAAGAAACAGTCTTTTCCCCAATGTATATTCTTATTGCCTTTGTGAAAGATCAATTACTGTAAGTGTATGGGTTGATTTCTGGGTTCTCTATTCTGTTCTATTGGTCTGAATGTCTTTTTTTATGTCAATACCATGCTGTTTGGGTTATTGTAGCTTTGTACTATAATTTGCAGTCAAGTAGTGTTATGCTTCCAGCTTTATTTATTTATTTATTTATTTATGCTTAGGATTTCTTTGGTTACTTGGGGCCTTTTGTCATTTCATATGAATGTTAGGTTTGTTTTTTCTATTTCTGTGAAGAATGTTATTGGTATTTTGATGGGCATTGCATTGAATTTGCAGATAGTTTTGGGTAGTATGAACATTTTCACAATGTTACTTCTTCCAATGCAAGAGCATGGAATGTCTTTCCATTTTTCTGTGTCCTCTTTAATTTCTTTCAGCAGTGATTTGTAGTTCTTGTTGTAGAGATCTTTCACCTCCTTGGTTAAATTTATTCTTAGGCATTTAATTTAATTTAATTTTTTTTGAGAATATTGTAAATGGGCTTGGTTTCTTGATTTATTTTTCTGCTAGTTCATTATTAGAGTATAAAAACGCTGTTGATTTTTGTGTGTTGATTTTTTTGTCCCACAACTTCACTGAAATTGTTTTTCAGCTCTAAGAGTATGTTTGTAGAGTCTTTAGATTTTCAATGTATAGCATCAAGTCATCTGCAAACAGGGACTATTTGACTTTGTCTTTTCCAATTTGGATGCCCTTTTTTCTCTCTCTTGCCTAATTCCTCTGACTAGTACTTCCAATACTGTATTAGACAGGAGTGATGAGAGTGGGCATCCTTATCTTGTTCTTGTTCTTAAGGGAATAGCTTTTGTCTTTTCCCCATTTAGGACAATATTGGTGGTGGGTTTGTCATATATGGCTTTCATTGTGTTGAGATACTTTCCTTTTATGTCTAATTTGATGAAGGGAGGTTGAATTTTGTCAAATGCTTTTTTCTACATCTACTGAGATAAACATATGGTTTTTGGCCTTGATTTTGTTGATGTGGTGTATCACATTTATTTACTTGTATATGTTGAACCATCCATGCAAAAAAATTCCTCCTGGAAGGAATCCCACTTGATTGTGGTGTATAATTTTTTTGAAATGTTGCTGTATTCTAATTTGCTAATATTTTATTGAGTAGCTTTGGATCTATGTTCATCAGAGATATTGGCCTGCAGTTTTCTTTTTCTTTTCTTTTCTTTCTTTTTTTATTTTTTTTTGGGCTGTGTCTTTGTCTGGCTTTGGTAATGAGGTGATGTTGGCTTCATAGAATGAGTTTGGGAGAATGGCTTCTGTTTCAATTTTGAGTAGTTTAAAGAGTATTAGTATTAATTCATCTTTAAAGGTTTGGTAGAATTCATTGGTAAAGCCATCCAGTCCTGGGTTTTTCTTTGTTGGGAGACTGGTGATTACTTCTTAAATCTCATTACTTGTTATTGGTCGTTCGGGTTTTCTATTTTTTCTTGGTTTAGTCTTGGTACTTTGTATATGTCCAGAAATTTATCCACTTCCTCTAGGTTTTAAAATTTCTTGGAATATAGTTGTTTATAATACCCTCTTTTTTCAATTTGTCTTTCTGTGGTATTGGTTGCAATGTTTCCTTTTCTTTTTCTGATTTTTGCTACTTGGATCTTCTCTCTTCTCTTTTCTTCTTCTTCTTCTTTTGCTAGCTTAACTAACAGGTTTTGTTTATCTTCTCAAAAAACAACTTTTTGTTTCATTAATCTTTGTATCATTTTTTGGGCTGCTCTAATCTTAATTATTTCTTTCTGTCTACTAATTTTGGATTGAATTTTTCTTGTTTTTCTAGTTCTTTGAGGTATAGCATTAGGTTGACTATTTGAAATCTTTCTATTTGTTTGATGTAAGCATTTATTGCAATAAACTTCCCTCAGTTTTATTTCTTTCTGTCTACTAATTTTGGATTGAATTTTTCTTGTTTTTCTAGTTCTTTGAGGTACAGCGTTAGGTTGACTATTTGAAATCTTTCTATTTGTTTGATGTAAGCATTTATTGCAATAAACTTCCCTCAGTTTTACTTTTGCAGTGTACCACGTGTGTTAGTATGATGTGTCTTTATTTTCATTAGTTTCAAGAAATTTTTGATCTCCCATATAATTTCTTGTTGGGCCCACAGATTGTTCAGGAGCATGTTTAATTACTCTTTATTTGTATAGTTTGTAGAGTTTTGTCTGTTATTGATATCTAGTTTTAATTCATTGTGGTCTGAAAAGATACTTGAAATGATTTCAATTTTTAAATATTTATTGAGGCTTGATTTGTTACCTAGCATGTGTCCTATTCTGGAGAATCTTCTGTGTACTGATGAGAAGAATGTATATTCTGTAGTTGTTCGATGAAATGTTCTGTACATATCTGCTAGGTCCAAGTGGTCTAATTTGTAGTTTAAATCCTGTGTTTCTCTTTTGATTTGTTGACTAGATCATCTGTCCAATACTGACAGAGGGGCATTCAGGTCCCAAACTATTATCACATTTAGTTCTATCTCTTTCTTTAGGTCTAGTAGAGTTTGCTTTATATATCTGGGTGCTCCAGATATGGGTGCATATATACTTATGATTGTTGTACCTTCTTGCTGGATAGACTCCTTTATCATTATGTAAAAGCCTTCTTTGTCTCATTTTAGTTTTTGGCTTAATGGCTGTTTTAACTGATAAAAGACTGGCTACTTGTCATTTCTGGTTTCCATTCGTGTGGTATATCTTTTTCCATCACTTCACTATTAGTCTGCGTGTTTCTTTACTGGTGAGGAGAGTCTGTTGAAGACAGTACACAGTTGGGTCTGGCTTTTAAATCCAATCAATCAGTCCATGTCTTTTGAGTGGGTATGAATCCATTTACATTTAGTGTTGTTATTGGCTACTCGTGGGGTTTTGATGATTTTTGCTTGGATGTTTTAATTATCTTTTATTCCTTTCTTTCATTTTTATTTTTTGTTTTTGATGTTTGTTGGTTTTTTGAAGTGATAAAATATAGTTTCTTCATCTTTCTTGTTTGCATATATAGTCTGTCAGTTGGTTTGGTTCTTTGTTGTGTTCATGGTAATGATTATTGTTTTTCAGAGTCCAGATGCAGGACTCCCTTGAGGATTTCTTGTAGGGCTGGCTGTGTGGTGGTGTAAAACAAACAGTTTTTGTTTGTTTGAGAAATACACTATTTCTCCCTTATTTCTGTAGTATATAGCCTTGCTGAGTATAGTATTCTTGGCTGGCAGTTTATTTCTGTTAGTATTTTGAATGTATCATCCCATCCTCTTCTGCCCTATAGATTTTCTATTGAGAAGTCTGCTGTTAGTCTGATGGGTCCTCCTTTATAGGGGACTTGACACTTTTTTCTTGCTACATTGAAGATTCTCTCTTTGCTTTTGTACTTTGCCAGTTTGATTATGATGTTTCTCAGAGAGGACATTTTTGGATTGAATCTGTTTGGGGATCTTTGAGCCTCACGGATCTGAAGATCTGTTCTCTCTCTATACCTGGCAAGTTTTCTGCTATTGTTTTGTTGAATATGTTCTTATTATCTTTTCCTTTCTCCCCCCCTTTTGGAACCCATATTTTGAATGTTTGTATGCAGTTATCTGCTAGTTCTCTTAGATTTTCTTCATTTTTTAAAATTCTTCCTTCCTTCCTTCCTTCCTTCCTTCCTTCCTTCCTTCCTTCCTCTCTCTCTCTCTCTCTCTTTCTTTCTTTTCTTTTCTTTTTTGTCTGCTTGGGTTATTTCAAAAAGACCATTTCAAGATCAGAAATTCTTTCTTCTGGTTATTCTAACCTGCTGCTTAAGCTCCTGGTTGCATTTTTTTATTTCATTGAATGAATCTTTCAGTTCCCGGAGTTTGCTACATTCTTTAAGGTATCCTTATAAATCTCTTTAAGTTAATCTCTTTGTAAATTTCCTTCTTAATCCTGGATTCTCTTTCTCATTTTGTTTCATTATCTACCTGAGTCTGTTTGTATCACCTTGAATTTCCTTAAGATTGTTGCTCAGAATTCCTTCTCTCTCTCTCTCTCTCTCTCTTTTTTTTTTTTGTATTTCTAGTATGTCTATTGTGATGTCTGGCCATCTGGTAGAGCAGTTGCTTCTTCTGTTATTCCATAGTGGACTTTAAGGAGAGAGGCTTTCTCCTGTAGATGTGTTTTAATACTGGTTCATTTTTGCTTACCCATTACCATTGAGTAGGGTGTTTTAATATTGGTTCCACATAGACGCAGTAGTACAGTCACCATGTGGACCCTTCAGCCATATTCAATGTTGGGGTTGCAACTGCCTCCATGGCTTAGGCACTGGGGCACTTAGTGATTCCTTGTTGAAGTTAGTGACACTGTTGGTTTGTTGAGGACATGGGTGAGCTCTTGAGTTCTTGGGAGAAGTGCCTGAGTGGTCTGTCACTCTTTGCCTGGGGTGGGTTACCCTGGGTGGGCTTGTTGGCACCCTGGCTAGCATCCTGTGACCCTGATGTGTGCAGTCACGTATACTGGAGTTCCTCAGTTTGAATGCATGACCCAGGGTGGGGTTTGTCTTTTCTCTTCCCTACTGGCAGAGAGAGGCAGCTCCTGAGTCCTGGCTTCCCCCCACTGGGGAATGGGCTGGTAGTGATTAGGAATTTTCTTAATTACTCTATTTGGGTATACTGGCTTTCTGCACCCTTGAGGGGTTCCTCTTGTGTCTCTCCCTAGATCAAGGCAGTCATGTGGGCTATGCACATACCTCCCACCCCCAGGTGTGTTGCTGCATATGGTAAGCATACTTCCCCTTTGATTTTTGCTCTGGTTTGCTAGTTTGCATTTCCTCACTTCTTTCCCTGGGCTCTTCTTGTAACTCCCCTTGTGTCAATGCAGTGGTTGGCAGTGTGTGAGTGGTTGGCAGGCCATCTGAACAGCAGTGGTGGTGAGCCACCCTTGTGGTGGCAGTGATTCTGTTGGACCACTCATGTGGAAGCAGTATTTGCTGGTTTGAGAAGATTTATTGGCATATCTTTAAGGTCACTGATTCTTTGCTCAGCACTGTCCAGTCTGCTGATAAGAACATCATAGACAGTTTTCATTTATATTACAGTGTTTTTGATTTTTAGCACTTACTTTCAATACTTAGAGTTGACCTATTTCTACTTAGTCTACCCAGATGTTCTTACATGTTGTATACTTTTTCCATAGACTCCTTAGCATATTACAGTTATTTTAGATTCCCTGCCTAATAATTCCAAAATTTGTATTATAGTTGAGTATCATTCTGATGCTTGCTTTGTCTTTTTGGTTGATGTGGGGTTTTTGTTGTTGTTGTTGTTGTTTTTTTGCCTTTTAGCATGCACTGTGATTTTTTGTTTGTTTGTTTGTTTTTGTTTTTGTTAAAAGTCAGGCATGATGTATCTGGTAATAGGAAGGGAGATAATCAGGCTCTTGGTGTGAGTTTTTGTATTAATCAGCCTAAGATATGGGCTGTGTTTATTGATTGCTGCAGCTATAGGTGTCACAGGTTTCAGTTTCCTCTAGATTTCTTTTTTTTTTCTATTCTGTTGTCTTTGTGCTTCCCTGAGAACTTCTTTGTAAAAAGAGTCTCTGTCTTACAGCTTTCTTGGTTGTAATCCACTGTAACTATATTGTAGCCATGTTGGTGGTAAGATATTGGGGAAGGAAAGCATCATGTAATCTTTCTGATTAAATCTCAGTTTTCTTTTAGTGGGCCTGAGTCCCTGTTCTGTGATGCTTATAAGTATTTCTTAGTCTTTTTTATTCTCCCCTCATCTGAGAAAGGAAGACTAGGGGGTTTGGAATTGTCTAATTGCCCTTCCGTAGGTCAGATAAGACTCTGGTGAAGTATTTTCCCTTGAAGGCAGGAAAACAGAATACCTGTTATGGAAGACAGAATACTATGTTTATATTTTAAAATGATCAATTTGAGGGGAATTAAAATACACATTTTGAATTCTTTAATCCAGGAAGTTAGTATATCTCTCCATTTATTTAGTCAGTAATATCTCTCAGGACTGTTTTGTTGTTTTCAGTGAGGAGGTCTTAAACATCTTTCATTAATTTTATTCCTAAACATTTAATTATTCTTTGTTACTATTGTTAGTGAAGTTAAACAATTTTTTTCTCTAATTGTTTCTAATTACATAAAATTGAATTATTTTTGTGTATGATCCTTTATCCTGCAGCCTTGCTAAATTCATTTATTAGATATGTAAATTTATTATGGTTTTTATTTTGTGGTGAAATACAATTATGTTGGCAAATGTTGTGTACAAACCTGTTTACATCAAATATATTCTCAATCATTTTATTAGAAAACAATGATGTTAGTCCAACAGTCACAAGATCTCAAGAGCCCTCCGTTGCCTATCTAAGTTAGCTGTAACTCTTTGGTCTGAGAGCAATGGTCTCTATGTCAGAAGGAGAAGAATCCACAAAGCAAGGCATCCTGTGACATTGTATTATCCCAGAGCAAGTGCAGAGAGCTCACAAGACAGCAGTGAGCCTGGCTGTTATCAAGGTGTGGATCCTGAGGTTTGCAGTGGGTTGGGAGTTTTGGCAGTTTCTACCTTCTTCTGCCCATCAAGTTTGCCCTTATGCTGGTTCCACTTGATGCCAAGATGGATGAAGCAGTTCTGGGACAAATAGATAGGATAGCTCTCACCAGCAGCGCCTCCTTTGCCACGTGCTGTGGTGCCTGAAGTGCCCCCACTCACCCGTCATTCTTTTGGCTTAAGGTATGGCTCCCTCTGAACATGAAAATCAAAATTTAGATTGGACTCATACT
>NW_007732333.1:122492-124388 GCF_000696425.1 Galeopterus variegatus | reverse complement strand
TTCCCTTTAGGTATGTGGTTGATTACATAGCTCGAGATTATGCTAAAAACAGTCCATACAGACGTCTTTATGGTGAATGCAGGGATTCCCTATAGCTAAAATGGTGACTTCCTGAGGTTTACTATGGAGATGTAGCTGTGAGCTCAGATAGACCTCAACTTGAACCCTGCTTCCTTTGTGTACTGATCTTTGGGAAGTGGTGTAGTCTCTCTGAGCCTCAGTTTCCACCCTTTGGAAAATAAAGATAGTAATAGCTGCTTTGAAAGCCAGAGTTTCTCAGTCTAGACAATATTGACATTTGGGGCTGGATAATTCTTCATCGTGGGGAGCTTAATGTTTAGCAGCATCCCTTGCCTCTATCTTTTAGATACCGGAAGAACCCTTTATCCTAACTGTGACAACCAAAAATAACTCCAGGCATTGTTATTGACCCTGGGAGACAAAATCACCAGACTAAGAACGACAGCCTTAAGCATTAATTAATATGCACTGAAAGTCTCCACACAGAGCCTGGCACAGCACACGCATTCCACAGTGTCAGTATTGCTGCTTCTTCCCTGGCCCCACACCCCTTCATCCGTCCATCTTGAAGAAAACCTCTATAATCATGTCTGTGGGAGGGGGATTTTCTGGGTTTGGAACAATCAATGGATCAGCTCCTCAGTTATGCTTACTAGTTACCCAAAAGCGTTTAAATTGGAAAGTAACCCTGATAGTGTCATTTTCAAAGCTGCCTCAGATACTGCATTCTCCTTCACATTTTCAATGGACATATGCACAAATTGGAGGCCCAGCTAAAAAGTAACATGTGTTATGCTTGATAGCTGTGATTTTATTTGTGGGGGAAGGCACTGAATTTTCTTTTTCTTAACCATGAAGCAAATGGATATTTAAAATGTTGGTTTTGGGTGCAACTAGCAGATTTGGGATATATTGCAGAGAAAACTAAGCCAGACCAGGGCCACCGATAACGAAGGGTCCAGTGTGGAAGGATTTAAGAGATTCTGAGTAATATGCAGTCCCCAAGAAGTGAGGAAAGTAAGTGATAATGTTCACATATAGGCACTGGTCTTGGTTTCATTAGTGGTGGTGGAATGAACTTATGCTCAGGAAACAATTGGAAATAATTGAATTAGGGCACTCTAGGAAGTGAGTGGAAGATAGTGGTAAGGGTTGGTGTGGGTCAGAGGCAGCTTCTTAGGCCTTGGGAAAGCTGGGCCAACTGCCTAGAAATGGGTTCTGGGCCTGGGTCGGGCACCAGCTATCACTTTGCCTCCAGGCATGGGCAGATCTAGGGTGTGATTTAGAAATTATGGTTGGGATGCTAAAACTAGAAATTATTTGGGAGGAAAAGCCCCATGTGGTGGTCCTAATCTGGACCTCTGTTTTTAATAAGCTCTCTTGGTGACTCCTATGGGTGCTCTTTCTAATAAGCCCCAAATGCCTCTTAGAAGCATCATTACCTTGGGAAATCTGTGTATTGAAAAGCCACTTGGTGCTGGATTCAGCCAGCAGAAACATTTTTTTTTAATTTATATTTTTAAATTATTTTTATTTTGTCAATATACAATGTAGTTGATTATTGTGTACCATCACCGAAACCTCCCTCCTTCCTCCCTCTCCCCCCTCCCACCCAAGTGTGTCCCCTCCATTTTCTTGTTGTAAGAACTTCNTTTGGCTTAAGGTATGGCTCCCTCTGAACATGAAAATCAAAATTTAGATTGGACTCATACTGATTAATTAGCTGGAAGAATCTCAGACAAGTATGACATTAAGTCATTTTCAATAATTACAACTCAATATGAATTGTTTTCTCTAAAATAAAGAAACAGGTTTAGAGAAGTTCACTGACTTGACTAATGCTACATGACAATTTGATACCTGCAAAATGTGCTC
>NW_007732333.1:109357-118361 GCF_000696425.1 Galeopterus variegatus | reverse complement strand
CACCCCCACCCGAGAAAATGGAGGCAGCTCTGTTGTGGGCGCCTAGCCTGGTGTGGTAGGCCGGAGCCAGGCGGGCGGGGAGCATTCGGGCTTCGCCCCGCAAGTGGGGCTGGGCTGGGTGTGACTCAGAGAGCTCGCAGAGTTGGGCCGGTCCAGCGCCTTCCACTCCGTTTCTGTGTTGTCTCTGCTGACTTACTTGGCCTTTGTTGTCTGGGCTGCTCGCTCGAACCCGCAGGAGGGCTTGGGCGCTCTCAGGAGTCTTCTTTTGTGTCGGCCCTAAAACCTCGAACCTGTTGTTGCTTGTTTGTCATTGTAGGTTCATTGTTGAAAGATTTATTCGTTTTTTATTGCTCTTGGATATGCAAATAGTACTCTGGTATCACAGTGCACACTTCTCAGGGTCACGCTGTCTCCTGGCACAGCTGCTCCAGACCCGTCACCATCAAGGAGAGTGTGGTGCTGATAATATTAAGTCCCCGGGTTCCAATCCCTGCACAGGCCAGTTCCATTTCAGCGAGGAATCCTCCAACGCCCACTCCAGCCCAGAGGCTGCTTTTGGGGAGACACAAACTGATCAGAGAAGCAAGATCTCCCACTTCGAGAAACTCCTGCTCAGCCCAGGAAGGGGGCCATGCCCACAAGGAACTGATCCAGAAAGCACCCTGTGGCAGGTGCCTTTAGACTCGCCGGGAAGTGGGGGAAGCCTGAGCGAATCAGCTAGCAGAAACTTTTGATGGTGACTACATTATCATGCTTCAAATACCTAATTCCTGCCTTTAAATGCCTAGGAGGTAGCTGTTTTTGTACTCAAATTACAGATAAGAAAACCAAATCTCAAAGAGGCCAATGATCATGGTTTGTAAATAGTGGATTCAAACTCAATTTTGTTTGACTCCAAAATCTAAATGTTTTTCCCCCTCCACCATGCAAAGGCTGTGATCACACTTGGTTAGGTGAGGAAGCTCAGGTGTAACTAAATTTCAGGTAAGGAGCAGCATGTTCCACAGGGGTGACAGAAGTGGGACATACAGAGGGTCCTCTGAGAGTCCTATAAGCCTCTGCTCACACTTTAAGCATTAGTTACATCAAATTTGTGCTTTTCCAGACTTCAGTGCAGGCTGACTGGGACAGGGCAGCTCTACACAACTGTGTGTGTGAAAAACTTTCAGATGGTTCTGATAAACTCTCATGTCCTTGTCTCTCTGACTGGGATACCCTCCCCCAGCCCCTTTCCCTAGCTGACTCCTCCCCATCCTCAGGCCAACTCACTCCTCCACCTGACCCACCAGATTGAGCTCAGTGTCCCTCCCCTGTGCTCTCTCAGTGGTCTCCACCCCAGATTCCAGTTTCTGTCTCAGAAAGCAATAAATTTGTACATTGAAATCATCTGCTGCCTGATCTGTCTCCGCAAACCTCTGGGGCAGTGGTTTTTCACTGAGGGTGATTCTATTCCCCAGGAGACATTTGACAATGTCTGGTGACATTTTGCGTTGTCAACTGGGAAAGGGGTGCTCCTGACATCCAGTGGGTGGAGGCCAGGGATGCTGCCAATCATTCTATAATGCACAGGAAAGCCCCACAACAAAGCATGATATGGCCCCAAATGTCAATAGTGCTGCAGTGGAGACAGCCTGCTCGAAGGTCAAATTCCTCCTCTCTGTTTACTAGCTGTGTGCTCCCGAGTAGGTTTCTCATCCTCTCTGTGGTTCCCTTCCTCATCTGTAACATGGGTTTGCACCTGCCTTACAGCTGTTGAGGGGACTAAATTAGTTAATTCTTGTAGTGTGCTCAAAGCAATGCCTGGTAACTGCCTTGTTGGACCCACAACACAATCCCTGGGCTGGAGTTCTGGGCCTTTAGGGAGCCATAATCCCCCTAATCACACCCCATGCATCAGCTGCTTTGTTGGACTCCAGTCACACCTGCCTGGTCAGGGCTCTGTACAACCTGTGGGAACCTATTTCTCTTTCCTCTGGTCCAAATTTGCATTTCAAACCCACTTGGTGAGTTGGAGTTGGCCTTCTATGGGTTTAACCTTGACCCACTGGTTAACTCACCTCCAGAAAACCTGCTTGATAGAACCAAAGCAGATAGGCACTTAATCACTTTAGAGCCTCAGTTGGACAAGGCTCTTTAGGAGAGAAGAGAAAATGGGCCTTTCCCTTCTGGGTAACTCCTTCCCACTCCCAGATCTGTTTGGAAGCAGTATTTCTATGACCTTCCATGTGCCATGAGTGCCCTCAGCCCTCTTCAAGTGTGTCCTAATGCTCAGGTAAGTTAAGTAAACTGCCCAAGGGAGTTGAACCCAGCAGTGCCTGCCTCTTTCACACATGGCAACAATAAGTAACCCCCAGTCCACCTCACACATACATGCTTTCCTGCTCTTGTGCTTGGGCATGGCAGGGTCCTCCCAGGGAGGAACTGGGTATGGCTCCTTCCTTGTACTCATGACCAGATGTTGCCTGTTTATCTGTGTCCGGGTGATAACCTATGAGCTCTACACCTTTGGTGGGCACACCATCAGCTTCCACCCCAGCCACCGTTAACCACACTGGCCTGATCATTTTGCTTGCAAACGGGTCTGGCTCTCATCTCCAGAGGCAGATCAATCCCTCCAACTATGCTGTTGATCTGGCTGGTTTATACACTGCTCCCAACCTTGCAAATCATTGCCCAGCGTTGTCCTCAGTGCTGTCTAACCTGCTTATCTGACTAGGAAGGCTGGAGGAGCCAGGCCATAAAATTGAATGAAATTACTGCAGGAACTTGGGTGTTAGTGACAACAAGGTGGAATTATAACTTGGAAAATGGCAAGGGAGGTTTATGATGCTCCACTGCCTATCTGCAAAGTCATTATTCAAAAAGCTCCTGTTCTCCCTGTTGTCTAGGCTTAATATCATCCTTTACTGGCTTTAGGAGTGCTAACCAGCCTCTCCATGTCATTCATCTCAGGTTGGTAGAGTTTGGGCATTGGGAAGGGTCTTGGGTTTAACTAGTTCAATACTCTCATTTTATGGATGGGCAAGCTGAGGGTTCAGAGAGGGTTGGGTCACCTCACTGTCAGAACATGTTGTTGACAAAACCAATATTCAAACTCAGACTCCTAGGCTCAGTGTAGTGTCCCCTTTCCTACTCTGTTATTTTGGAACACTTTTTAGGGTTAAAAAAAATAATTCACACACCACCATGAATTAGCATTTAAAAAGGCAAAGCTGGGTAACAGGAGAGAGAGACTAATAGAAACAGGTCTCCAACTAGATGAGGTTTTGACCATTTCCACTGTCCTATTCTCTGCTGCAGAAATCGCTCTATATAGAGCTCCTAGCCTAAGTCAGACCCAGAAGTCCTGCTCTCACATTCACATCCTACACCAGTAAACATGCTTTCTTCTGGCACCAGCTTTTTGCTGGATCTTAGGAACACACAGAAAGCGAACGTTATAATGCCTGCCTCAGTGAGCCTATAAAGTAAGAGACATAAGCAATTTGTCTCCAAAACAGGTGATGTACATAAAGAAAGAAATGTGCATAGATAGAATCCAGGGGGAGTAGAAATGCTCAGAAGATAAAGTGTTTAATATCATCTGGGGGTAGGCGGAGGACTCCTTGGAGGAGGTATTGCCTGGCCAGAGAGCCTTCGAGCCAATGTGACACGGACAACTCGTCACCTTTTGCTGCTGCAGTTCTTTCATATTGTATCGATCCTTGATGAGCAGAATAAGACCTTTCTGTGTACATTTTTTGCATCTTCATTAATGCAAGGCTCAGGTTCATACACCCAGTAGATGGATGAGATGGGTGAATAGATAGTGTGTGCTCATGCAGAACATGGGTTTGGAACTTCGATCTCATCCTAAATTAAATGGAGGTCATCACGCTTACTTTGAAAGCTCATAGGGGTATCTAAATTACAAAAAGCCCCTAGAACAGTTCTTGGCATATGGAAGCAGTTTTGAGTCCCTGTTTTGTGCCAGGCACTGATGCAGGTATTATTTCATCGAGAGGTTTTAGGTATTCTTTTTGTTGCGGTACCCCAACCCCTCGTTTCCTGACAGTGCTGCTGAAACAATGTTTTTACTTTTATTCTGAGAAGCAGCACATCTTTCCACAACTTTTACAAAGCTTTCCTGGACTAGTGGAAACAGCATGGTGAGGAACTGTACTTAGAGGACGTCCCTGTTGGCACCGACGTAGAGGAAGCAGAACAGCAGCCTCTGTCCTCATGTGGTGTAATGGGGTCCTGTTTGTGGGATGGGGAGAGAAGATTAATCCCCATCGGGTTTTCTGTCTTTGGGGATCTAAGGTTAGACTTCTGTGAACCCTAGCTGTGGCTGAAATTTGCAGAAAATGCTATGTATGACATTTAATTCATGATGGCTCAGAACAGCTCTCCCTTCCACAGACCACATCAGTCTGTGGAAAAAGATGTTGTGGGAAAAGTTCTGGAATTATATGTGGCTGGGTTCAAATTCTAATCCTGCCACTTAGGAATAGAGAGATCTTGGGTGGTTCCTTAACCTTGGAGTCTCATATCCATCATCTACGAAATTAGGATATAAACACTGACTTTGTATAATTATTGTGAGGATTATATGAGATTATGTAGAGACTTGGCTCATGAATACTACTGGTCCCACTTCCTGTGCCCTCGCATGAAAGTCCTCAGGGCAGGCTGGTGCTGATGGAGCTCATCTTTTGTAACGCTTGTCATTGTCTGGCACCATCGACAGTTACCAGCAAGCAGTCCATCCACAGGGTGGCTGACCGAGGTTCCTCCAGAGGCTGTGTCCTGTTGCCAGGCTTCTCTCAGAGGTCTCAGATGTCTCTGATCCAGAGCTGTGGGTGAGGGCAGTGGGCAGGACATCTGAATGTGAGGAAGCTGGACCCTATACCTGCTCCTGGCTGCCCAGGCATGTGCAAACCAGCACCTCCATGCCTGTCTCATCTCTTCGTGTGGAAAAGGAACTGGTTAACAAGAGGAACCGTTTTTTGGCAATATCACAGTTAATTTTGAAAAGGGTTCAGCCACCCCCTTTCAAGAAATAAAAACAAAATACCAAAACCAAACAAAAAACCAAAACCCAATCACTTTACTAACTCCAAGGACATCTCTGCCTTTGAGACCCAGCATGGACTATTCCTTCTCTACACTCAGGAAACCCCTTCTGCGATTATCTGTTTTCCCCCTACCTCCAGGGACTCTTCTAATCATTCTTTGAGACTGCCTTCAAGGGAGACAGACAAGTGTGATGTGGCAGTGACAGATGAAGACACAGGGTCAGGGTTACCCTTATATTGCCTTCTATGGTCACACTTGCAAAACAGGTTCAGCACCATTGAAACATCTAGGAATGATGAAATTTCCATCTGAGTGCCTTGGAGATGGCTTTATGTGGCATTTCAACCTAGTATTTCAGGCAAAAATAGTACCACAGACAGGTGGTGACCATGTGAAGGAGGATAAACCACATGTTCCAAATAGAGCAGTTCCTTCTCCACAAAGCCCCGCAGAACACAGGTGCCCTAGTCTCACAGCACTTGTCTGTTACAAGTGGCTTTTTAGATTTCAGAATACCCCTAAAATCATCATGTTTTCATTGTTGCAGTTATGACTTTAATAACAAACAACAACCCCCCCCCCCAAAAAAAAAACCCAAAAACACCTTTTAGGAGAGCAAAAGAGTGAATCATAGGTATCAGTAGATTTTTTAAGGACAGTTGTGTGTTGGAGCAGAAATAATTCTTGCTTGAGAATGAGGTTTTGTGAATAGCAGTCCCTGTTCTACCGCCTACTCACTGGGAAAAAGTAGACATCTCTGAACTTTTCTGGGCTTCAGACTCCATGTACGTGGTTGAGACTATTTTTCACTTAGCCATATGTCACAGAGATTTTCCTAGGCCAATACATTATCTACCTTATTCCTTTTAATGGCTACCTAATATATTTCCTAATATTGATGTATCATAATTTATTTAGAAATTTTCATATTGAAGGTTGTTTCTCATTTTTTTCTATCTAGAACAATGCTGCAATGGACTAGCTAGCCCATAAATCTACGTAAACTTTGGAGAGCATTTTTCTGGAATAGACTTGAAGTAATTGGATTGCTAATTAAATGACAAGAACATTTAATATTTTAATAGTTTCTACAAATTGTCCACCCAAAATATTTCATCTGACTTACACTTCCTTTGCCTATATGGTTTGATTTCCCACAACATTGCAAGTTACATATTACCGTCTCCATTTTAAAGATTAGAAACTATAGATAGGTTAAGTTTTTCAATGTCACACAAGTTTTATATAATCCAATGGAGATTTTTCCAAGGTTAGCTTGTTTTTGTTTCACTGTTTGTGCCATAAGGGCTTCTTTAGGTGTCCACTGGTTTCTGTAGTTCCTGGAAGTAAAGGTTTATTCATGCTGAGAGGAGAGAAGACAGCAGGGATCCTGAAGAAAAAAATGTTAGATAGAAATAGTAACATCATGGGTCACCTTGTACAAGTAAGGCCACAACTAAATGAGTCGTTTTATTAATTGCTTTTATGAAATATTGGTTTGGTACAAAATAATGATAAAATATATATAATAAATGTAAAATAATTATACAATAAAGGGCAATATATACTCACACAGTTTAAGAAAGAGACATTAGCATGATCGTTGAAGCCCACGGAATACCTCTCCCTGGTCTCATCTTCCCTTCCCTAGAGGTAACCACTATATTGAATTTTTTGCTGGTTATTTCCTTGCATTTCCCCACAGTTTTAACAATTATGGCTGAATCTGTAACAGGGCCATTATGCAATGCTTTCGGGAATATGCACTGTAAAATTCCTGGAGTTATCTGCTGACATGGTGCAGCACAGGGCCAACACGGCTCTGACTTGCATCCCCCAAAAGAATATAGTGCTTAGTGTTGCAAATTTAAAACTTTATTTACATGGAATCATAACGTAAGTATTCATCTGCAACTTGCTTTATACTGCTCAACATACTCTCCTGAGAGTGAGTCACCGTATGTTCACTGCTGTAGTTCATTTATTTTCATAGCTGTATAGTACAGCACGGAATGAATGTACCAAAATCTTTATGCATTCTCCTGCCATTGGGCATTTGGCTCGTTCCTGAGGTTTTGCTATTATAAACAGTGCTCTCATGAACATTTTATAGATATTCCCTGGAACACATGTGCACAAACATTCCACATATTCCTAGGAAAGGAATTCGTGCTTATTTGGAAAGCACATCTTCAATTTTACTAGATAATGCCAGATTGTTACCCTGCAGCAGTAGACAGGTTTTTCCTAATATCCTTGCCAAAACTTGATATTGTCAGACTTTAAAAATGTTGTCAATCCAATGGGTGTGAAATGGTCAATTGTGATTTAATTTGCATTTTTTTGACTAATAATAAGTTGAGCATCTTTTCATATTTTTATTAGCCATTGGTGTTTCTTTGTGAAGTGTTTCTTCAAGTCTTTTGCACATTTCTCTTTTGTTTCTCTTTTTTTCTATTAGTTTGTAGTAGTTCCTTAAGTATTCTGTTTCTAATTCTTTGTCAGTTATACATGTTGCAAATATGTATATGTATTTTCAATTTGTGGATTATGTTCTTTTTTTTTAAAGAAAATATAATTTTATTAATATTCTTTTTTACATTCTAGGATGTTGCTGTGGAGCAGTTGGAGGGGAGAGGGGAAAAGGGAAGGAAATGGGATAGAAGAAGGAGGAAGAGGTGTGGGATTGAGGCCTGTGGCACCGCCCTCATTCCCACAGGGGAGACCACTTCCGGCGCTGGCTTGGTCATTGCTGGGCTGGGTGCAGATGTCAAGGGGGTGTGGCAAAAGCCCTTACCCCCCACCATCCCAGCTCAGGAACCCAGGGACCTTCTTGCTTCAGCTTGGTGGTCATTGCTGGGCTGGTTGCACATGTTGGCAGGTCATGGCTGAGGCCCTCAGGCCCCCACTGCTCCAGCTTGGGAGAGCCTGGGGTGCTTCCTGTGGTGGCTCGGTGGTCACCACTGGGCTGGCTGCATGTGTCAGGGGGGCATGGCTGAGGCCCACAGTCCACATCCTTGAGATTGGTGGCGAGTGTCAGGGGGCATTGCTGAGGCCCCCGGCCCTTCCGCATTTCTGGCTTAGCCCAGGGGACTTCTGGTCCTTCTAGGTGTTATTTGGTGAAATAAGACCTTTACTAGTTAATATGAAACTTGTTCTCTGGTTGTGGGTACTTTGCTTTTTTTTTTAGTTCTGTGTTGGATTATTTGCAGTTCCCACCACTTAAACTCTGCACTGGAACTAATTTGTTGTCCTTTGCTTACTTTTAAAATGGAGGAACTTCCTGTGGTTGAGCTGAATTGCTGCTTTGCTGCTGATTCCCTGGGGAAGGCTTTTTGTGTAGCTCAGGTTCTAATGGTTGAATTTATAGGTACTTCCAGCTCTGGAGAGATCAGGTGCACCTGGGTTGTGTAGAAACTCTGATCTGGGCCTGAGTCTTTTCATTGAATTGCATCCCATGCAGTTCTATATCCTTGACCATTCTTGTCTGAGTGGTCCTGTGCTCATTGGGGTACAGATCAGCTGTCCTTGCTGTGCCCAATGTTCTCCTAAGGGGCCCATCTCCCCACCACCTATGCTGCAAACACTTCCCATGGGATGGGCTGTGTGCTGGTTCCTTGTGATGACTCACTGGCCTCTGAGTGGCTTCTTTTTTTCAGTTGTCTGTGGCCCCTCACTCCTATGTGGGTCCATGGGAACACTGTTAGTGGTCTTGCTGGCCCTCTTCTCCTCTGCTGCCTCCAAGCAATTTCTTCTGAAGGGCACAGCTCCGGCTTTTGCCGGCTCCTGCTCTGTGTGCTCATCAGCCCCAGACTGGAAGCAGCCAGGGCTCGAAACGGTCAGAGTGGTTTTTACTTACTTTCTTTTTTTTTTAAAAGATGACTCGTAATGGGATCTTAACCCTTGACTTGGTGTTATCAGCACCACACTCTCCTACGTGAGCCAC
>NW_007732333.1:106770-108968 GCF_000696425.1 Galeopterus variegatus | reverse complement strand
GTAATGGGATCTTAACCCTTGACTTGGTGTTATCAGCACCACACTCTCCTACGTGAGCCACGGGCCGGTCCTAGAGTGGTTTTTCTTTCTCTCGTCATGGCTTCTCCCACCTTCACACACTCCGTAGGTCTTTCCTTCTCTTCCCCTGAGCTCTAGCGGCCCCAGCTTGGCTGTTGTTGCTTTTTTTAAGTTGTAAATTTGTTGATTTTGGGGAGAGAGTGATGCTGGAGACCATCTATACTGCCATCTCGACCAGAAGTCTTTTATGTTCATTTTAAAAACGGTTTCTTATGACAGTTAGAAGTTCTTCATTTTAATATGTCTACATTTAATTTTTTCGTTATGATCTGTTTTGAATCTTAAGAAATTTCTAACCTGAAGTCATAAAGATATTCTTTCATAAGGTATTCTAAAATGTTCATAGTCTTATGTTACACACTTAAATCTTTAATGAACCTGGAATGAATTTTTATGTATGGTGTAAGGCAATAATCTAATTTCTTCCTCTTCTTTTCTTGTAATGTGGGTAACTGATTGCCTCAATACAGATTATTGAAAAGCTCACACTCCATTGGTATATAGCAAGTTTCTCATATGCACAGGTCTGTGTATGGATTCTCTATTTTGCTTAGTAGGTCTACTAATGCTTTCCTGCACAAATTCAGCAATTTTCTTAATTATGATGGCTTTTTAGGTAGAACTTCCTATCTGATTTCTTCTTCAGGAGTATTTTGGTAATTCTTACTCCTAAGGTCTTTCATATACATTTTAGAATTTGCTTGTCAAGTACCACAAAATAGCTTTGAGGATTTAGGTTGGATTTGCACTGAACTGTATATCACTTTGGAGATTATTGATGTCTTTAAGCTGTTTAATCTTCTAATCCGTGAAAATTGTATGTTCATTCACTTATTTGGATGTTCCTTAATGTCTTTTAGTATGGTTTTATAATTTTCTTCATAAAAAGCTTAGAATCTTGTTCTAGATTTATTCTTAGGTGCTTTATAATTTCACGGTATTTAAATGGTATCTTTCATTTAATTATAGCTTTAAAATGTGTGCTGCTGTTGTATACTACTGATTTTTAAATCAAGCAACTATGGAAAATACACTTGTTGATTGTAATAATTTATCTGTCTACTTTGACAACATTATTTGTAAAGTTTTCCTTCCTTCCTTTCTCCCTTCTTTTTTCCTTCTTTTTTTTGTCCTTATGCTTTTTATATCTTTACTTTTTCTTATTGCATGACAAATCACTAGTGAATATTGATGAGAAATTGTGATAATTGGCACCCTTGACTTCTCACGCTCCTAAAGGAAATGCTTTTAGCATTTTCCCATTTAGTATGATGCTTGTTTTAAGTTATTTGAACATAACTTTTACCAGTTAAGGAAATTTGCCTCTACTTTTAGTTTGATAAGAATTTATTTTTTAAACATGAGATAAATTTTCTTTTCATCAAATAAAATATTCTATGACTATTATCTTTTAAATTTAATATAGAACTTATATAAACTGATTTCTAGTGTTAAATTAACATTGTGCTCCTATTGATATAGTGTATTATCTTTTCCATATATTTTAGATTCAGTTTGCTAACAATTATTTAATTTTTTGTGTGTGTTTAAGTTCATTGGTGAGATGGGTCTATAATTCTGTCCTCTTGTAAAATGAGTTGTAGAATATTTCCACAGTTTTATTTTCTGAAATATTTGTGTAGGATTGGAATTATTTTCCCCTTGACAGTTAAAACTAATAGAGAAAACTATCTGAGACATATTTTCTTTACAGAAAGATTTTTAACTGCTTATTTAATTTATTGAATGGTTACAGGATTATTATATAATATAGCTTGAAATATAATAAGCAAAAATTGAAAGAACTAGAAGGAAAAATCATCGTCAACAACAACAATATCATAGTAGGGGATTTTAACACAACTTTCATAATAAATTATATATCTATCAGGAAAATATTTATTATACACCTATAAAACTATAGCAATGCACCTAGCAAACTTAATTAAGCACACAAAGCTGGCACAGTAACCCATGCAGTAGAGAATACAAATCTTGTTTGGGCACACACATAACAAAGAATTAATGTAATTAAATTATGTATTAATAACAAAAAGATAATTTTTTTTTCTTTTTTTGTCTTTTTTCGTGACCGGCAACGGATCGCAACCCTCAGTGTC
>NW_007732333.1:83985-106353 GCF_000696425.1 Galeopterus variegatus | reverse complement strand
AGCCAGTGAGTGGCCGGTCTGTATGTGGGATCCGAACCCTCGGTGGGAGTGCTGCCGCGCTCCCAAGAGGCGCACTGTAGCAGTGCGCCACTGGGCCGGCCCACAAAAAGATAATTTTAAAAATTCTTGATATTCTTAGAAAATAGAATTTCTCATTTAGTCTTTTATTTTTATAAATTAGAAAGCAACCACAAAAAGATAAGCAAATATTTTTAAAAATACAATTTAAATAATTTGTGGATCAAGTCAGTCAAAACTATGCTAAATAAAATATGAGGATATAAAGCATTTGTGAAAAAAATGGAATTAAAGATAAAAATAAAAAATATAAACTATTTCTCTTTTTAAAAATTTGTACTTTGTACTCTTTTGTCTCTGTTTAAAAAATTTATTTATATTTATTTATTTATTTTATTGTTACATAGTTCATCATACATGTCTGTGGAGTACAGAGTTGACTATCATTACCTGTACGTAATATGTGATGATTAAATGAGGATAATTAGTATGTTCAACATTACTTAATGTGACCAATTCCTCCCGTACTCCTTCTCTCCCTCCTCCTTTCCCATCTCTGGTAAGCTCAGTTCTGTTTTCTTCTTTTGAAAGTTCAATATATTATTGTGATTGTTGTATCTTTCTTTCTAAAATTTATTTATTTATTTTTTAGCTCCTACTTATGAGTGAGGATATGCAGTATTTCTCTTTCTGTGCCTGGCTTATTTCACTTAAGATGATTTTCTCTAAGTTCATCCATATGGCTGTGAATGGCAGTATTTCATACTTTTTTATGGCAGCATAGTATTCCACTGTGTATGTATACCCCATTTACCTCATCCAGTCATCTGACATTTAGGTTGGTTCCAATTTTTGGCTATAGTAAATAGAGAGTGACAAACATGGGGGTGCAAGATTCACTTTGACATTATGATTTACATTTTTTTGGGTATACGCCCAGTAGTGGAATTGCTGGATTGTATGGCCGTTCTATCTGTAGTTGTTTGAAGAAGCTGCATACGGTTTTCCATAATGGCCGCACCAATTTAGAGTCCTACCAACAGTGTAGGAGGGTTCCTCTTTCCCTGTATCCTTGTCAACATTTGTTATTCTCTTCCTTCTTGATAATATCCCATCTAACTGGGGTAAGATGATATCTCAATGTGGTTTTGATTTCCATTGCTCTCATGCTGAGTGGTGTTGAGCACTTTCATGAGAAAGTCTGTTGGCCATATGTATACCTTCCTTTCAGAAATGCCCATTCAGCTCCTTTACCCATTTTTTAATTGGGTCATTATTATTATTATTGTTGTTGTTGTTGATTTTTACTGCTAAGTTGTTTCAGTTCCTTGTATATTCTCGTTAGTGGTACTTTTTGGGATGCATAGTTTGCAAACATTTTCTCCCACTCTGTAGGTTGTCTTTTCACTCTGTTAATTGTTTGTTTTGTTGTGCAGAGGCTTTGTAGTTTGGTATAATCTTGTTTGTTTATTATTTTTTTTCTTTTGTTGCCTGTGCTTTGGGGGCCATATTCATAAAGTCTTTGCCCAGTCCTACTTCCTGATGTGTTTCCCCTATGTTTTCATTTAGGAGTTCTATAGTTTCAGGTCTTATGTTTAAGTCTTTAATACATTTTGAGTTGATTTTGGTATATGGCAAGAGGTATAGGTCTACTTTCATTCTTCTACATATGAATGTCCACTTTTCCCAACACCATTTATTGAAGAAGCAGTCTTCTCCCCAATTTATGTTCTTGGTGCCTTTGTTGAAGATCAGTTGTCTGTAGGTTTATGGGTTGATTTCTGGGTTTTCTATTCTGATCCATTGGTCTGAGTGTCTGTTTTTATGCCCCTACCATGTTGATTTGGTTTCTATAGCTTTGTAGTATAATTTGAAGTCAGGTAGTGTTATGCCTCTGGCTTTACTTTTTTTGCTCAGGATTGCTTTGGCTATTTAGAGTCTTTTTTTGTTCCGTATGAATCATAGGATAGTTTTTCTACTTCTGTGAAGAATATCATTGTTTGATATTCCATGTTTGTATTTTAATGGAGATTGCATTGAATCTGTAGATCACTTTAGGTAGTATGCACGTTTTTGCAATGTTACACCTTCAATCCAAGAGCATGGAATGTCTTTCTATCTTTTTATGTCCTCTTTAATTTCTATCAGTACTGATTTGTAGTTATTCTTGTAGAGATCTTTCACCTCCTTGGTTAAATTGATTCCTAAGTATTTTAATTTATTTGTGTTACTTTCTTGATTGGGCTTGCTTTCTTGATTTCTTTTTATGCTAATTTGTTGTTGGAATATATAAACAGTACTGATTTTTGCATGTTGATTTTGTATCCTGCAACTTTACTGAAGTTGTTAATAAGCTCTAAGAGTTTTTTTTTTTTTGTAAAGTCTTTAGATGTTCTATATGTAGGATCATGTCATCTGCAAACAAGGACAGTTTGACTTTGTCTTTTCCAATCTGGATGCCCTTTATTTCTTTCTCTTGCCTGATTGCTCTGGTTATTACTTACAATACTATGTTAAGTAGGAATGGTGACAGTGGCCATCCTTGTCTTGTTCCTGTTCCTAAGGAAAAAGCTTGACATTGGTGGTGGGTTTATCATATATGGCTTTTATTGTGTTGAGATACCTTCCTTTGATATCTAATTATCCAATTATCTTTATCAGGAAAGGATGTTGAATTTTGTCAAATACTTTTTCTTCATCTGTCGAGATAATCATATGGTCTTTGTCCTCGATTTTGTTGATGCAGTGTATCACATTTATTGACTTGCATATGTTGAACCATCCTTGCATCCCTGGGATGAATCCCACTTGATCATGGTGTATAATTATTTTTGATGTGTTGCTGTGTTCTATTTGCTAATATTTTATAGAGGATTTTTGTGTCTATGTTCATCTGAGATATTGGGCTATAGTTTTCTTTTCTTGTTGTATCTTTGTCTGGTTTTGGTATCAGGGTGATGCTGGCCTTATAAAATGAGTTTGGGAGAATGGCCTCTGTTTCAATTTTTTGGAATAGTTTGAAGAGAATTGGTATTAATTCCTCTTTAGAGGCTTGGTAGAATTCAGCAGTAAAGCCATTTGGTCCTGGGTTTTTCTTTGTTGGGAGACTGCTGATTATTGCTTTAATCTCATTGCTTGTTATTGGTCTGTTCAGGTTTTCTATTACTTCTTGGTTCAGTCTTGGTAGTTTGTGTGTATCCAGAAATTTATCCTTTTCCTCCAGGTTTTCAAATTTGTTGGTGTATAGTTGTTTATAATAATCTCTAATGATTCTTTGCATTTTTGTGGTATTGGCTATAAGGTCTCCCTTTTCATTTCTAATTTTTGTTATTTGGGTCTTCACTCTTCCTTTTTTTAAATTACCTTAGCTAATGGTCTGTCTATTTTGTTTATCTCTCAAAAAACCCCAACTTTTTGTTTCATTGATCTTCTGTATCATTTTCTGGGGTTTCTACTTTATTTAGTTCTGCTCTGATCTTAATTACTTATTTCCTTCTAATTTGGGGATTGGATTGTTCTTGCTTTCCTGTTTCTCTGCAGTCTAATATTAGGATGTTTATTTAAAATCCTTCTATTCTTTTGATGTAAGTATTTATAACAATAAACTTCCTCTTAGCACTGCTTTTGCAATGTCCCACATGTTTTGGTATGATCTGTCTATATTTTCATTAGTGTCAAGACATTTTTTGATTCCCTGTTTAATTTCTTCTTGGACCCATGTGTTGTTCAGGAACATGTTATTTAACTTCCATGTGTTCGTATAGTTTCCAATGTTTCACTTGTTATTGATTTCTAGTTTTAATCCACTGTAGTCTGAGAAGAAACTTGAAATAATTTCAAATTTTACAAATTTGTTGAAGCTTGATTTGTAACCTAACATGTGGTCTGTCCTGAAGAATGTTCCATGCTCTCATGAGAAAAATGTATATCCTTTGGTTATTGGATGAAATGTTCTGTAGATATCTGCCAAGTCAAATTGGTCTAAAGTGTGTTTTAAATCCCGTCTTTCTGTGTTGATTTGTTGCCTAGATGATCTGTCCAAGTTGAGAGAGGGTTGTTCAGTTCCCCAAGGTCCCCAACTATTATCCTATTTGGATCTATCTTTTTCTTTAGGCGTTTGCTTTATATATCTGGGTGTTCTGATGTTGAGTGCATATGTATTTGTGATTGTTATGTCTTTTTGCTGGATAGACCCCTTTATCATTACATAGTGGTCTTCTTTGTCTCTTTTTATAGTTTTTGGCTTAAAGTCTCTTTTCCAATATCAGAATAGCTACTCCTGCTTATTTTTGATTTCCATTTGTGTGACATATATTTTTCTATCCCTTCACTCTTAGTCTATATGTGTCTCTTGTAAACAGTGTACAGTTGGGTCTAGCTTTTTAATTCAGTCAGCTAGGGTGGGTCTTTTGAGTTGGAAAATTAATCCATTTACATTTAGGTTTGTTACTAAAAGATACTGTCTTACTTCTGGGTTATTTCTGATTTTCATTTAGTTTTTTAAAAATATCTTTTTTTTTCTTTCTTTCCCTTTTATTGTTTGTCTTCTATGTTTGTTGGTTTTTGGAGGTGGTGAGATAGGTTTTTTTGTCTTTCTTATTTGCATTTTTGTTCTACCAGTGGATTTTTTTTCTTTCTTATGTGTTCATGGAAGTGACTATCATTTTATGGATTCCAGATGCAGGACTCCCTTGAGGATTTCTTGTAGGGCTGGTTGTCTCATAATTTTGGTTTGTCTGGAAAATACACTCCTTTATCTCTGAGGGATAGCTTTGATGGGTATAACATTCTTGGCTGGCAGTTTATTTCTTTTAGTATTTTAATATATTATCACATTCTGTTCTGGCCTGCAGAGTTTCTGTTTAGAAGTCTGCTACTAGTCTGATGCACACTCCATTATAGATGATTTGAAGCTTTTCTTTGGCTGTTTTTAGGTTTCTCTCTTTGTCATTCAGTTTTGCCAGTTTGACTGTAATGTTCCTTGGAGAGGACCTTTTCGGATTTAATCTTTTGGGGATCTTTGAGACTCCTGAATATGAATGTCTGTGTTTCTCCCTATACGTGGGAATTTTCTGCTATTATTTTATGCAATATGTTCTCAATGACTTTTCCTTTCTCCTCCACTTCAGAAATACCCGTATCTTCGATGTTTGTGCACTTGAGGTTGTGTGCTATATCTCTTAGACTTTCTTCATTTAAAAAAATTTTTTTTTTTTTTTGGTCCAACTGAGTCATTTTGAAGATACTGTTTTCCATATCAGAAATTCTTTCTTCTGCTTGCTGTAGCCTGCTACTTAAGCTCTCAGTTGTGCTTTTATTATTTTGATAAATGACTCCTTCCATTCCATGAGTTCTGCTACATTTTTTTTAAAGTATTAATCTCTTTGTAAATTTCCTCCTTTAAGTCCTAGTTTTGCTCTGTTCATTGTGTTGTATAATTCTGTCTTCTTGTTTATTATCTAGTTTCCTTAAGATTTTTACTTGGAAATCCTTTTCAGTCATATAAAGGGTTCCTTGCTCTATGGAGTCTGTTACTTGAGATTATTTTATTCCTTTGGTGGACTCTTATTTTCTTGTTTTCTCAGATTTCTAGTATGCTATGTTGATGTTTGGTCACCTGGTAGAGCAGTTGGTTCTTTTATTATTCTTCCATGGATTCTGCTGGTGACCCTCCTTGTGTCAATGCAGCGGAGTGGTCAATGGTCTGCCTGTACAGCAGCAGTGGGGTTAACTCTTGGCAGCAACAGTGATGCCAGTGGCTGCATCCCCTTACCTTGCATGTGAAGAGTCTGTGGCTATACTGATGGGTAACCCACAAGACTGCCGCTCTGTGGGGACCTGCTCTGAAATGGTTGATGTTTCTTGGAATGGACAATGGTTCTGGTTACTGTGATGGTGGTGGTGATGAGCCTGTTTCATTCTTTTTCTGTGGGAGGAATGCATCCTGGGTACTTCTAGTCTACCATCTTCCTGGAAGTCCCTCAAAGCTTTATTTTTTTAACATAACCTCCATCAAGTTCAAAAGTAATAATACCTGCCATTTGGTCCATTCTTAAATAACTTAGGGTCCTAGGAATTCAATCATAGCAAAATGGTCTTTTAAAAAATATTAACTAAAGAAAAATGGTTTCCCTTTTTTAAGATGAGGAAACAAAAAGAAGTCAGAAGGAGCCAAATCAGGACTGGAAGGTGGATGCCTAATGATTTCCTACAAAAACTCTTGCAAAAATTACCCTTGTTTGATGAGAGGAATGAGCAGGAGCATTGTCCTCCTGGAGAGGGACTCTCTGGTGAATCTTCCCAGGCATTTTTCTGCTAAAGCTTCATCTAACTTTCTCCAAACACTCTTATAATGAGCATATGTGGTCTATGGCCATACCACCCTGAACACGCTTGATCTCATCTAATGAGCAGATGTGGGTGTTCTTTGCCCCCCCAGAAAGTCAGTAAGCAAAATGCCTTGAACATCCCCCAAAACTATTGTCATAACCTTTGCTCTTGACCAGTCTACTTTTGTTTTGACTGGTCCAATTCTACCTCTTGGTAGTTGTCGCTCTGATTGTGATTTGTCTTCAGGATTGTACCAATAAAGCCATGTTTCATCTCTGTAACAATTCTTGGAAGAAACATTTCAGGATCTTGATCCCACTTGTTTAAAATTTCCATTGAATCTCAGCAGTTGTCTGCAGCTGATCTAGGCATAGCAGTTTTGGTACACATTGAATGGAGTTTGCTCAACTGTAACTTTTCAGTCAGAATTGTGTAAACTGAACCAGCTGAGGTGTCTATAGTGTTGGCTATTGTTTCTGCTGTTAATCATCAGTCCTCTTCAATTAGGGCACAAACAAGATTAATTTTTTCCTTGTAAATTGATGCAGATGGTCTGCTACTGTTTATCTTCAATATCATCTCATCCCTTTTTAAAATGAGTTACTCATTAGTAAATGCTGATTTATTTGGTGGCATTGTCCCCATAAACTTTTTAAAGCATCAATAATTCCATCCTCACTGACCCAAGCTTCAAGATAAGTTTATTGTTTGTTCTTATTTCAATTCTAGCAGAATTCATGTTTCTCTGATAGGGGCTCTTTTAAAGTTGATGTCTTATCCTTTTTAGTACTTCAAACTAGATCCTATTCAGACATGTTATAATAGTTTGTACAACTTTATTTTACTGCAAAAAAATTTTTAAATCAATGCATATTCATAATACACATTTCCATGAACTTTTTGAGGACCCCCTCATGTTTAAAGTTGAGCAATAATGATACTGCAATAAAATACAACAAATTTGTGAGATTCAACAAAAGCAGTATTTAGAGGAAAATGTGTAAACTAGTAATTTGTATTAAAATACAAAAAAGTATGAAATTTAATGAGTAAATAGTCCAACTTGAAAGGTCACAGCATAAATCAAAGGAAGGAAATATAGAGCAGAGAGTAATTCAATAAAAATTGACAAGCCCTTTGTACAGGTAATAATAAATCTGTACAAATGTGCAGATACTGCACAAAGTAAAAACCAAAAAAGAATTTAATAAGGAATTTTACAAGGAAAAATTCAAAAACTTATATGAATAGACAAAATACTAAAAATATGACACAAAAATCAACAAAAAAAGACAGAAAATGTAATTTTTTTTTCTGTTATTAATACAGCTATATAGTTGTTTTGTTTAGTACTTGCTTGGTATAATTTTCTGCATTCTTTTATTCTTTCTAATACTGATGATTTAGAAGTGTTTCTTACAAATAAATATGCTAGCCTTTATTTCTTTGTCTAGTCTGACAATCTTAATCTTTTAATTATTGAATTTAGTTTTTTTACAGTTATTCTAATTATCATTGTATTTATATTTATTTATATCACCTTATTTGTGCTTTTTGTGTATTATGCATCTTATATGCCTTTTCTTTTCCTTTTTGTCTTAGCGATTGAGCATATTTTCTCATTGCACCTTTTTCTCTCTACTATCTTGGAACTAATTAATTCTATTTCTTGTTATTTTAATGGTTACCTTGGAACATTTAAGATGATTGCTATCTTTTCCCTTCTAATGAACAATATAAGAGGTGATAATAAATTATTGATAATAAATCTCACAGTCTCCTTCTGATATGCCATTGTAGATAATTGTTTTAGATCTATTTTATTTTCACCCCAAGTCTTGATGAACATTATTATTATTATTGTCTTGGATAGTCAGTATTTGAATAGATTTATCTTCATATTACCATATTATTTGCTCTCCATTTATTCTTTATTTTAAATTAATTAATTTTTTAATTGATATGCATTGATTGTACATATTTATGAGGTACAGGGATATATTTTGATACATGTATACAACATGTTATAATTGAATCAGGGTAATTAGCATATTTATTATTGCTAAATTTATTATATCTATATGATTATCTCCATTTATTCTTACATCTGAGACTTTCCATCTGATTGCTTTCATTTTACCTAGGGGATAACATTTGCAATAACATTTACTAAAGGTGTTTTGGGTACAGTGCTCAGTTTTTGTTAGTCTGAATTTTTTTTTAACTTCATCTCATTTTAGAAAGTTATTTTCATTAGATACATAGTTATTTTCTCTTAGCACATTCAAGATATTGTTCACTGTCTTCTAATTTCTATTTGTTATTTGCTAGTCCTTTATTTTCTGTCTTTTCTCTCTGAAGGTTTTTAGGATTGTCTGTTTTTACTTTCAGTACTGTGGAGTTTCACGATGATGTTTCTAAGTGTGGATTTTATTTTTATTCTGCTTTAGGTAAATTTGCTTTTGTAATGTTAATATTAATGTTGTTTACAAGTCAAGTTTCTCAGTTATTATTTCTTCAAGTATCTCTCCCCATTTCTTACTTCACTCATTCTGGGCCTCCAATTGCACAAACATAAGACTTCTTTACTCTCTCGTCCATGTCTTGTAACACTCTGCGTTAGTTCCCAAGTCTTCGTGTTTATGTACTGCATTATAGATAATGTATTTAAATCTAGCTTCCACTTTATTAAATATCTCTTCATCTTTAGAAACTTTTCTGTTAAAACCATTCATTTTGTTCTTTATTTTAATTGTTAGACATCTTTCAAAAAACTTTCGGCATCTTATATTTTTGTCAGATGGTTTGGGCATTTTAATAGTCTTTTATTTTTTTGCTCATCTTCTCAGCACCCTGTTTATTTCCTTAAACTCATTAACTGAATGTCTTTTATATTTTTGCTAGTAATTTTGAATATGAAGTTAGTGAGAATATGTTGCCTCCTTTTATTACTGTTGATTCTCACACAAGATGCCTGTTTTCCTTGTCTATTTTTTTATTTTTGACTGTGACATCCAAAACCTTGTAAGTTTATCTGTGAGGATTCTTTGAAGCCTATGTTGAACATTTACTTCTACTGGTTACCTGGGATTGATATTTTAAACTGAGTTTTCACCTGGAGTCCTTTCAGACCTCCCAGGTAGTGTGAATTCATACTCAACCTGAGTGAGGACAGGCTAGATTATTTTCCCTTTCACTCTGTGCCACAGTTCACATAGGTACGTTTCATTGTCCACCCCACCCCCTCAAAGTGGATGTAGGTGTGTGTAAGAGGGAATGATTGTGGAATGTGCTTCTATTTCCAGTTCACTCTTCCACTGAAAGTATAGCACTTTCTGGTTCCAGCCTCATAGAATTTGACTTCTTACCTTGGCTTGCCCCAGGTTTTGCATCTTGATTCCTGAGTCCTGCAATGTCATAATGCCTGCTCAATAACCTCAAGGAGAAAAACTGCTTCTGTGTTTGGCTTAACTCTGCAGGTTCCAGATTTTATTTTGCTTTTGACATTTGAAGTATTCCTACTTCTGTGCCAGATGTTCAACATATTGAAAAATAACCTTTCAACTTTTGTCCAGCATTTTTAGTTGTTTTTTTCTTCTCCATTTGGATGGGTAGTCAGTGCTTCTATTCTGTCATTGTTTCTAAAATATAAATCTTAGAATAGATCTTATGTGAACCCAGAGAACGTTCAATCTCAGAGATCTTATAGTCTAGCTGATAAAAAATAGGAAACATATCAGAAACAGAGACTGGTGGAAGAGGCTGAAATTTATATTTGGTGTCTGCACAAGTGAAGTGAGTACGAGCGGAGTTTGGAGGAGAGGCAGGAGTATCTAACAGAGACCTACCTGGAAGAAGTGAGCTTGAAGTGGGGAGGGTCTACACAGAGAGGCTGAAATTTATATTTGGTGTCTGCACAAGTGAAGTGAGTACGAGCGGAGTTTGGAGGAGAGGTAGGAGTATCTAACAGAGACCTACCTGGAAGAAGTGAGCTTGAAGTGGGGAGGGTCTACACAGGCAGAATGGCAAAAGGGGAGAGAATGTTCCTAGGCTGGGCAATGACAATATGAAATGTGTTCGGAGGGAAAATTCAGCAGTAGGTGGTTCAGTAGTTGCTCAAAACAACAGCTGGATATAAGGCTGAGCATGAGGCCACAGTGGGGTGGTGGATATCGCTGACTTCCAGGCTGCAGAGTCTCTGGTTTGTCTTGCAGCCTGCTGGGAGAAGTTCTAGAGTGGGAAAGCCAAGTGAAGGATGGACAGAGCCAAGGGCACACTCCGGTGTCTCTGGTCAAATCAAGCCAGCGGTTGTCCTGCAAGTATTGGACCAAGTATTTAAGGCTGTTTAAAACACTTTTTTGCTTTTACATTAAACCATCATCAGGTTTTGAGTTAAAAATCTCAAATGATTAGACCCAGGGCTTGCATTTTTGTGGGCTGCATCTGGTTGGGTAAAGCAGAACCTGACCCTTTGAGTGGGTGGATGCTGCCCAAACCTCTTCAACCCCCTCCTTGCTTATTGCTGGACAAGTGTTAGTTTCCAGAAATTTCAACAGTTCTTGTTCTTATAATCAATTTGGAATTGCAAAATATTTTTTGTTTGCATGTCTCTGCTAGCAGTCTGAAGATGAAATGCAGACTGAGAAGGCCAAGAGTTTCGAGAAAAGTGGGAAAGAACATATTTTCTCACCAAGTGAAGGCTATCATTCATTTAATACGCCAGGAAAGCAATTAGGTACAAAGATGACATTTCAAAATATGTTTCTAGAACAAATCTGTGTAACTTATTTACTTACATTCTTTTGCATTGGCTTCTCCTGAATTAGAAGGTGGGAAATTGGAAACAATGGGACAATAAGAGTCGAGTGTGGCCTGCCAGACCCATGTAAATATTGTGTTTATCTTCAAAGGCTAGACAGAAGGACCAGAAGCTGGTAAATACAAATGACAATTCCCCTGTGGATGGGGGTGCCCTACACTGCATATGTGTGCCCCCGCCAAGTTCATTTGTTGAAATCCTAATCCCCAGTGTGAGAATATATGGAAGTGGGGCCTTTGGAAATTAATTAGGCTATCAGGGTGGAGCCCTCAGGAATTGTATTAGTGCCCTTGTAAAAGAGGCCACACAGCCACCTCACCGTTTCTGATATGTGAAGACGCAACCATAGGACGATAGCCTATAAGCCAGGAAACTGGCCCTCATCAGACACCAAATCTGCCTTGATCTTGGACTTCTAGGCTCCAGAGCTGTGAGGAATAAATGTCTGTTGATTAAGCCACCCAGTCTATGGTAATGTGTCAGAGCAGCTCAGGTGGACTAGGACAAGGAGTCCATACTTCATGTAGTAAAGTTGCTTATTCCTGTGTGGGTCTCCACCTGCCAGGGCCTTCCACAGAGAGTGCACATGCCCAGGTGTGCAGGCCAGACAGGGAGAGGGTCTGCCTGGGGCTCAGGCCTCCCTTCCGTGCCTCTCTCTGCCTCCCCACTGTATTTCTCAGAACAGCTGACTAGAGGATAGGACTGGTTGGAGATGGGGGAACACCCAGGGAGGTGCTGGGAACTGTTGTGTGGACAATTCCCCTAAAAGGTAAGAGGGTACACAATTGAAAGTGGCTTGTCTCTGGAAGGAGCTATGAGACTAGACATGGGACTCCTAGTGGGAAAGTGGGGTTGGGGTGAAGTTTGTCCTCCGCTTTGCAGACTTCCTGTAAGATCATTTTGAAATTGAACGTTCATGATGAGGTTTCACTTAGTTCCATCTGTGGCACAACCCTGGAGGATGCTGTCACTGCTGTCCCCATAGGGCAGACGAGGGATCTGAGAATGAGGCAAGGATAAGCTGATCTGCATGCACAGCCCACTGAGATGAGACCTTTCTGGCCCTAGGCCTTTTCCTCGGCGCCCTTCACCACCCTGCCTCCCTCCAAAAGAATCTACAGACCAAACACAGCACTGGAAAAATTGTCAGACTCTTTGGCTTGCTTGTGAGGAAGCATGATTCAGTCAATTTTTCTTAAATGTGGAGGAACTGCCCAGAACGTCTAAAGAATTGCCCTTTCTTCTGTTTTCCAAATGCAGCTTTTCTTGGAGTTGGAGAACACATAATCAAAATATAGACATTTACCTTTTAGAGCATCATCCTTGGAGCAGAACAGGGAGGGGGAGTGAAAGGCATGACTGAAAAAACCACTCTATTATATAGAGAACTAATCACTTTAGTTGGCTCTTTTTATTCAGAGACTCTCCTGATTTACCAATGTGTTATTAGGGAGCCCAGGAAAAGCCTCCTGATGGGGCTTCGGCAAGCTATGGAACAGCTTTCACCAGGAACAAGTGTCATTAATTGTGGTGTGAACCTCAAGGGATTCATAATTAGCTGCATGCAATTGCTGTGCTCTTTCTTAGAGTTTGCTGACCAGTTTCAGGCAATCTCAGGAAGTGAGACCATTTCTATATTTGCTTATTTATTTATTTTGTGGAATGAGAAGACCAATTCCAAAGGACGATCTCTTTTCAGAGGCTCAGAAAACTAATTAAACTAGAATGTCTCCTGTTTGTTTGTTTTGGTTTCTGATATTACACCCCTTCCCTATTCCATATTTTCACGTAGTGCTCTGCCGGCCACTGGGACAGGTTGGTGTGCATTTGCTGGGGCCCAAGGAGCACTCTCAGCCTTGGCTGGTGCAGAATGGGAGGGAGAAGGGTGTCTGCCTTATTAGACACCTGCTGACTGCAAATCACTGCCCAGAGCTCTGCATAAACTTGATGTCCTAATTATTACAATACACCTATGAGTGGAAATAAGTGAGGGAGCCCAGTTGTGTCTCTGCTTGTATCATTTTTGCTGACATCTCATCCACCAAAGCAAATCCCATGGCTGAGCCTAAAATCAAGAAGCAAAGGGTTATGGCCAAGAGTGTACGTATGGAGAGGGGTAGAGATGTCTGTGGATAGATTGTTTACATCTCATTTGTGGCTTGACTTTTTCACTTTCTTAGTGCTGGCTTTTGATGACAATACTTCTTAATTAAATGAAACTGCTTATTAATGTATTAATCATATATTAATTTGCCTTTCTATTTACTGTTTTTTGTTTGGTTCCTGTTTGAAAAATATTTGCCAAATCTGACTTAATGGAAATGTTCTTTTATGTTTTCTTCTAGCAGCTTTATTGTTTTATCTTTTATATATAGCTTTTATATTTAGGTTTATGTTGCATCTTAGATTAGTGTTTATGTACAGTGTGAGGTAGAAGTTAATTTTTTTTTCAATATGGGTATCTAATTGGTCTAGCTCCATTTTTGAGATCATCCTTTCCCCACTTAATTACAGTGGATTCTTTGTTATGAATAAAATGATTATCTTATGTGTAGGTCTATTTTTTTGATGTTTTATTTGTTTCCTAAGTCAATGTTATATTTATACATGCTCCTTGGCTTGATTACTGTAGCTTTAAAATAAGTCTTGAAACCTTTTCTCTAATTTTGCTCTTATGCTTCAAGATTGATTTAATCCATCTAGTGAAGTTTCCAATTCAATTTTTGTATTTTTCAGCTGCAGAATTTCGGTATGTTTCCTTTTTATAATTTCTCTCTTCTTCATTATTCTCATTTTGTTCATATATTGTTTTCCAAATTTCCTTTAGTCTTTTGTTCCCGATTTTCTTTTGCTTTTGAGCATATTTAAGACAGTCGTTTTAAAGTCCTTGCCTACTTAAGACAGTTGTTTTAAAGTCTTTGTCTAGTAATTCCAAGATTTCCTCAGGGATGGTGTCTGCCAAATTGTTAATTTGAATGGATTGTATTTTCCTGTCCCTTTGCCTTGTTATTTTTTGTTGAAAACTGGGTATTTGCAAAGATGGCTGTCTGTCCCAGTCTCTACTGAATGGCTCTGTGCTGGAGCAGTCCTTTACTGATTAGCTGGCCTAGCTCTGAGCCTGGGGATGAGTCCAAGATGAAAGCATAGGGTTTTCTCAGGCCTTTCTGAGCACACATCTTACCTGGTCCTTCATGTGACTTTTGCAATTCTCATTTATCCATGGCTACTTCTGAATGTCTGACTTTCTAAAAAAGTTTCACTTCAGCTTTTTCTCAAGGACTTAAATGGTCTCTTTTATGTGTCCACCATAAATCTCTTGCCCCAGGTGCCTGCAGGTTGGAGTCTGTCTGCTGCTCTCATTAGCTGCTTCTGCCTGCCTGAGAGCTGAGTTAGGCAAGACAGAGACACCCAGGCACGTTAGACCATTGCACATAAAGCCTGCTCTGCTGTCTTCAGTTTGAGGGAGCGGCCTGGGAATTGGGCTGCTTCTGCCTCCAGACCAAGAATATTCTTTAAATTAGGGAGTGGGCAAGGGCGAGGAGAAACATCGTGAAGTTAACCACCATTCTGAAGGAGGCTTTTTCTTGACTGGGTGGTCACTTGTTGCTGTAGATCTCTGACTGTCTTCCAGAGCTCCTGTAAAAGTTGCTCAGTGAGTTTATGATTGTTTTATGATACTTCTGTGGGGAAATGAGGGCTTGGATCTTCCTAGTACACAATTTTGCTCAGATATTTAGATGTTTTATAAACTGTTACTTTAAAAAGAATCATTCTTTATTAGGGTTTGAAAAAAAGTAATTTTGCATTAAAAGACAAATCAATAATTTCAATTTTCTCTGTAAATTTTTAAGTTATATTACACTGGTAGAAAAACAACATAATATCTGACTCAAATAGGGAATTGAAAACAAAATAGAGTTTAGATAATTGGAAAGAAAATAGAGTTTAGATAAAACTAAAAATGTTAGACACAGACTTTATAGAATCAGGTGTTCCAACACAGTTTTATTTTGCATTTATCCACAATACATTCAATATAGAGAATTATGCAAAGTGAGAAAAGCCAATCCAAACAATTACACACTTTATGATTCCATTTATAGTATTTTTCAAATGACGACAATATTTTTGAATTACTACAGCTTTCAAATGACAAAATTTTAGAAATGGAGGACACAGTAGTGGTTGCCAGGAGCTAAGGAGGGAGGAAGGGAGGTGGGTATGGCTGTAATTGGGTAACATGTTGCTGCATGTATCAGTAGTTTGTTTCTCTGCTGACTAAAAGTATTATGCTGTATACATACATTTTAAATTGCTTATTGATTCACCTGTTGACAGACATTTCTATTGTTTCCAGTTTGAGGCTATTATGAATAAAACTGATATAACTATTTTTTTTTTTTTTTGTCTTTTTTCGTGTCCGGCAATGGATCGCAACCCTCAGTGTCACGCCCGTACTGGACCGGGACCGGCAACGGGATCACAACCCTCGGTGTTGCGTCCGCACCTCGCTCAGCCAGTGAGCGGGAACCGGTCTGTATGTGGGATCCGAACCCTCTCGGCGGGAGCACCGCCGCGCTCCCAAGCAGCACACTGTAGCAGTGCACCACCGGGCCGGCCCTGATATAACTATTTTTGCACAAGTCTTTGTATAGACAGATGTTTTCATTTCTTCTAGGTTTTAAATATCTAGGGATAATAACTAAATATTTATTTTTATAGGACACTGCTAAACTCTTTTCAAAGTAATTGTGAAATTTCATAAAACCATACTAGGAATATAGAAATGTATTGGTTTCTTAACATCTTCACTAGCATTTGGTGTTGCCAAACTTTAGTTTTTGGTGTCTCCTTATGGTTTTAGTTTTCATTTGTCAGATGACTAATAATATGTGCTTATTGGCTGTTAATGTATCTTATTTTCTGGAGCATCTGTTCAAATCTTTTGCTAATTTTTATAGGGTTGTTTCTCTTCTTATTGATGTCAGAGGTAGGGTCCAGGGGATCCAGCAGTTGGCCTCAACCCACCCAATCCTCTTAACAGGTTCTTGACTCCACGACAGGAAAGAATGCAAGGGGAGTCACAGTAGAAAGTGAGAACAAGTTTAATATAACAGGTAAGAAATACAGGTTCTGCAGAGAGAGTGCGGCATAGCTCCAGAGATTGACCAGGGCCCACATCAAGTTTAACACAAAAGTAAGTTCAGTACAGACTTCAAGTCTAACACAAAAGCAAGAAAAACATACTTAAAGTTCAGTACAGAATGCAGGCTGGCTCAAGAGAGTGAGTAAGTTTGATACAAAATAAAGTATACACACCTCAGCCAGCAAAGTGCAGGTTGCCTCTGGGAAGGTGAACAACAATCCTGCCTTCAGCTGGGATTTTGCTTTTATAGTTGTTCTATCTAATGAATATTCAATAAAGGGGGTGGTTCTTAGTTATGTAACATTTAGTCTTGCACATGCTCAGTCAGTCTCTTCCTGTAGCATGTTCATTGGTCAGACCCTAGCACATTCACTGGGCATATTCAAGAATATTCTGTGTTCTCTATCGAGCATGCCCAGCAACTGGATTTTCATAACCCAGACCCTTTTGGTCTTATTTTCCCTGTGTTGGTTCTGAAAATAGGTCTAACTGGCAATAGTAACTTTTCTCCAGGGGACAGCCTAGAGGAGGGGGCCTGAGACCTCAGGGAGTATCTGGAAATCCAGAGGCAAGTCCTGAAAGCCAAGCCCAGGGAAACTGAGCACTTCCCATATCATCATTATTGAGTGTTAAGGGTTTTTATATACTCTACATATAAGACCCTTGTCAATTGTGTGTTTTACAAATGCTTCATCCAAATCTGTGACTTGCTTTTTCATTTTTTTAAACTTTTTCTTTTGAAAAACAAAATTTTTAGTTTTGATGAGGTTAAATATATGTTTTTTTCTTTTATGGTTTGTGTTTTGGTGTCCTGTCTAAGAAATCCATGTTTTACTTCAAGATTATAAAGGTATTCTCTTATATTTCCTTTCAGAAGATTCAGATTTTTAACATTTACATTTAGGTCTATGATCATTCTTGAATAAATTTTTGAGTATAGTGTAAGGTAGGGGTCAGATTAATTTTTTTTGATATGTATGTATAGTTGCTCTTTATCTTGGCACTTTTGTTGAAGACTGATTGATCACATGTGTGGTTTTATTTCTGGACTCTCTTCTATTCCATTGATAATTTCAGCTATCCTTGTATCAAATACCACACTGTCATATTATTGCAACTTTACAGGAAATTTTGAATTCAATGTGTGAGTTCTACAACGGTTGTCATTTTTTAAAGATTTCTTTGTTTCTTCTAGGTTTTTAACCTTCCCATATACATTTTAAGTCAGCTTGTCAATTTCTACAGAATAAGCTATAAAGATTTTGATTGTGATTGTATTAAATCTATATTAGTCTGTGGAGAACTAACATTATGACAATAGCCAATCTTCTGACACATGGCCCTGTCATGCTTTTCCATTTACTTAGGTCTTTTTAATATTACTCAACAGTGCTGTATATTTTTTTCATATAGAGATCTTGCACTTATTTTATTAAATTTATTTCTGAGTATTTTGTGTTTTTGATGCAAGTGCAAGTGACGTATTTTTAAATTTCATTTTCCATCATATAACAGTTAGGGCTTAATCATAGAAGCAGAACTACTATATAGAAAGCAATGTAGAATGAAGGATTAACTACAGTTACTGGATTTTCTGTAATTATGGGAGGGCATTAAGTAGTCTCTATGGCTGTTGCCCCTGTGTCTGGTGCAGGGCCTCAGGTAAACAGGGCTGGTGGTTGGAGAAAGGAAGATTGACATAGAGTGGGAGAAACCTAGGACAAACCGGAAGTTGTAATGACAAAATTGAACTGTGCCTATCTCTTACCACCTCTGCTATGGACTGAATTATGTAAATTCACATGTTGAAGCCCTAACCCCCCAATTTAATTTTATTTGGAGATAGGGATTTTAGGATGTAATTAAGGTTAAAGAAGGGAGGGTTCCTTAGATTGGTGGCCATATAAGAAGAGGAAGGAGAGATCTCTTGCTCTGCTATGTAAGAACACAGCAAGAAGGTGTCTGTCTGTCATCTAGGAAGATAGCACTCTGTAGAAGCCAACTATGCTGGCACCTTGATCTTGGACTTCTAGCCTCTAGACTTGTGAGAAATAAATTTCTGTTGCTTAGGCTTCCCAGTCTATGGTATTTTGTTATGACAGCCTGAGCTGACTAAGACAGTCTGTAACCTTTATGATGCAAGTGACTTGTAGGATAAGCTGATGTCCTTCACCATGTTGCTGCTCACCAGTGGCCCAGGATTTGTGGAAGCTGAATGAAGTCATCGGGCAAAAGCTGGAGAAGCCACAAGCCCATCTGCTGCTTGCTCCAGTGAGGTAGACCAGCAAATAAATAGCAATGTGTGTGAGCCGGGAGCCCCAGCTGTCTCTGGGTGTAAGAGTGGCACTCTTGCTTGCATCTTCAAAATATCATACAAAATTCCCTTGTGTTCATCTTAATCGGCTTAGCTAATTTGACACAGTACAATCCGAATGCACATTGTTTGCTAACACCAGGTAGAAATACACTTTAGGTTTTTATATTGACCCTTTATACTGTGACTTTTCTAAGTCGACTTATTTTATTTTCTGTTAATTCTTTTGGACTTTTACGTGCACAACCATCTTGTCTGTTAATAGTTTCGCGTCTTTTCAATCATTATGTCCTATATTTTTCTTGCTGTATTGCACAAGGTAGGACCTCTAGTATGATGTTAAATAGAAGTGGAGAGAATAGACATCCTTAGTTGATCCTGACCTTATATGGACATCATTTGGTCTTTCACCATCAAGTTTAATGTTAGCTGTAAATTTTGCATAGATATCCTTTATTAGATTAAGAAAGTTCCTCCTCTTTCTACTTTACTGATAGTTTTATCATAAAAATTTTGAATATTATGAAATGATTTTTTCCATTTATGAAGATAATTATATTTTTTCTCATTTATTCTGCAGTGTAAGAAGTAACATTGATTAATTTTAGAATATTCAAGCAACCGTACATTCTTTATGTTTCTGGGTTAACTCCAAATTAATTGTATGGTGTTATCCTTTTTATAGATTGTTGGATTTTATTTGTTAAGAATTTTTGCATCTATGTATATAAATTACACTGGTTATCATTTTGTTGTTGGTGGTGGTGCAATAACTATCAAAATTTATGGATTTATGCTGGCCTAAAGGATTTGGGCAGTGTTCCTTCTTTTTTCACTTTTTGAAAGTGTCTGTAAAATTGCTATGATTTCTTCTGTAAATATTTGTTTTAATTTATCAATGAAATAATCTGGGCCTGGACATTTTGATTATTAATTTAATTTCTTAATATATATATCTTTATATTTTAATAAATATGTTATACATCTGTATATATGTCATGTATATGTTATACATGTCTATGTGTATAAATATATTACATGTCTATAAACATATCTGTTTAAATGTACTATTTCTGCTTTTGTCAGGCAAGTTGTGTTTTTCAAAAAGTGTCAAATTTATTGGAATAGAGTTAACTATAATATTCTTTTATTATGTTTTTTAGTGTGTTTAGGACATGTAGTGATGTACCTTCTTTTATTGGTGAAATTTAAGTTGTGCTTTTCTTTCTTTTTTTTTCTGGATAATTCTTGCAAGAGGTTTATCAGTTTTATTAATTATTTTAAAGAATCTTTTTTTAATTATGTTTTCCATTTCACCACATGTAGTGATGTACCTTCTTTTATTGGTGAAATTTAAGTTGTGCTTTTCTTTCTTTTTTTTCTGGATAATTCTTGCAAGAGGTTTATCAGTTTTATTAATTATTTTAAAGAATCTTTTTTAAATTATGTTTTCCATTTCACCGATTTCTGATGTTATCTTTACTCTTTCCGTCCATATACTTAATTTGAGTTTGCTGTTTTTTTTCACTGGCTCTTGTAATGAAAGAATTTAGATTATTAACATTAAATTTTTCTTCTTTTATAATGAAATTATTTAAGACATAACTTTCTATGTGCTGCTTAACCTGCAAACCACAGTGTTTGATTATGTTGTTTTAGTCTCAATTTTGAGATATTTTCTGTTTTTCCTTTGACTCATGAATTACTCTTTATTATAATTTTTGATTGTTTTTCTAGTGATTTTTAAATATATAATATGGTTAAGAGAACATATTCTGCAAGATTTTGATCTTTCAAAATTACTAGAGTTATTGTACTGGCCATCATAAAGTTTAGTTTGGTAAATATTTTACGGGCAGTTGAAAGTACTATCTGTTCTGCAGCAGTTAGATGTAGCATTCTCATGATCAAGTTAGTTGACACATTGTTTTAGTCTTCTATTCTTATTGATGTTCTATCTACTTGTTCTATCATGTTTTGAGAGAGGAATGCTCAAATCTCAAATTTAAAATTGTAGATATGTTTAACTCTCCTTTTGGTTCTGTCAGTTTTTGCCTCATGTATTTTGAAGCCCTGTAATTAGATGTAAGCAGATTCAATATTTTTACGTTTCTTTGTGAATTAACTCTTAAAAACATCATTGGCCAGGATTCCACCGAAGTGCCTTCTCTCACTTCTCTTTTAGGATTTGTCTGATTTATGCTTCACCGGAGGCACAATTGTAAACTTTTAAAAAAAGGATTTAATGCACATTTTTCTTTTTCTTCATTAATAATCGTTGTTTTAACATATTCATTTTCTGGTACTATAGCCACAGCAGCCAAAGTGGCTGCATTCCACCAGCAGTGGATGAGAATACCTGTTGCTCTACACCCTCATCAGCACTTGGTGTTGCCAGTGTTTTGGATTTTGGCGATTCTAATATAAATATAGTGGTATCTCACTCATTGTTGTTTGAATTTGCAGTGTCCTAATGACATATGACATTGAACACCTTTTCTTCTGCTTACTTGACATCTGCATATCTTTGGTGAGGTGTCTGTTCAGGTCTTCTGAGCATTTTTCAATCATGCTGTTTTTTTTTTTTTCTTAATTGTTGAGTTTTAAAAGTTCTTTGTATGTTTTGGATAACAGTTCTTCATCAGATGTATCTTTTGCAAAATTTTATCCCACTCTTTGGCTTGTCTACTCATACTCTTGACATTGTCTTTCCTAGAGCAAAAGTTTTTAGTTTTAATGAAGTCCAGCTTGTCAGTTATTTCTTCCATGGATTATGCCTTAGGTGTTTTCTCTAAAAAGTCATCATTATAGACAAAGTCATCTAGATATTTTCCTGTTTTATCTTCTAGCAGTTTTATAGTTTTGTATTTTACATTTAGGTCTACGATCCAGACTAAGTCAACTTTTATGAAAGATATAAGGGCTGTGTCCTAGATTCCTTTTTTTTTCTTTCTTTTCTGTATGTGGATGCCCAGTTTTTCCACCAACACATTTTGAAAAGGCTATCTTTCTTTCATTATATTGCCTTTTCTCCTTCATCAAAGATAATATTCATGTGAGTGTATTTCTGAGCTTTCTGCTGAGCTCCATTGCTCTATTTGTTTATTCTTTTGCCAGTTCCACAGTCTTAATTATTGCAGCTTTACAGTAAGTCTTGAAGTCAAGTAGTGTCAATCCTCTGACTTTGTTCTTCTGTTTCAATATTGGATTGGATATTCTGGGTCATTTGCCTCTTGATATATGCTTTAGAATCAGTTTGCCAATATCCACAAAATAGCTTGCTGGGATGTTGATTGGGATTGCACTGAATGTATAGATCAAGTTGGGAAGAACTAACATCTTGATGTTATAGAACTGAGTTTTTCTGTCCATGAACATGAAATATTTTTCCATGTATTTAGTTTTCTTTTAATTTCTTTCATCAGAGTTTTGTAGTTTTCTGTATATAGGTATTGTACAAATTTTGTTATATCTGTATCTAAGTATTCAATTTTGGGGTGCTAATGTAAATGGTAATGTGTTTTTAATTTCAAATTTTACTTGTTCATTGCTGGTATAAAGAAAGCAATTGACTTTTGTGTACTAACTTCAAAACTTTTGCATACAAAATTGACTTTTGGGGCCGGCCCAGTGGCGCACTGGATAAGTGCGCCGCTTGGGAAGCGCGGCGGCGCTCCCACCCAAGGGTTCGGATCCCACATACAGACCGGTTCCCGCTCACTGGCTGAGCGAGGCGCGGGA
>NW_007732333.1:74143-82985 GCF_000696425.1 Galeopterus variegatus | reverse complement strand
ACAACTTCAAAAAGGTATAGTTGTTATATCTTCTTCCCCCCACCCCGGTTTTTTTTGTGTGTGTATGTGGGTGAATTAATTTGTTTATTTTTTAGCTCCCACCAATGAGTGAGAACATGTGGTATTTCTTTTTCTCTGCCTGACTCGTTTCACTCAATATTATTCTCTCAAGGTCCATCCATTTATCTTATGGCTTTAGCTAGCAATCGAAGTATAATGTGGTGAGAAGGGACAGTCTCACCTTGTTTCTGATCTTAATGGAAAAGGTTCTAGTTTCTCATTATTAAGTACGGTATAGGTTTTTTCTAGATGTTCTTTATCCAATTGAGAAATTTTCCCTCTAATTATAGTTTGCTGAGAGTTTTTTTTATCTTGAATGGGTGTTGGGTTTTGTCTAATACTTTTTCTGCATCTATTAATGTGATCGTGTGATTTTTCTTTAGTCTTTTGATGTGATGGATTACATTAATGTACTTTTGAATGTTGAACCAACTATGCATACCTCAGGTAAATCCTATTTGGTGCTGTGTGTAATTATTTTTATACATTGTTAGATTTGATTTGCTAATACTTTATTGGGTGTTTTCACATGTATGTTCAACCAACTATGCATACCTCAGGTAAATCCTATTTGGTGCTGTGTGTAATTATTTTTATACATTCTTAGATTTGATTTGCTAATACATTATTGGGTGTTTTCACATGTATGTTCATGAGAGATATTGATCTGTAGTTTTTCTTTTCTTGTAATTGTTTTCAATATTAGGAGAAGGCTGGCTTCATATAATGAGTTAGAAGGTATCCCTTCTGCTTATATTTTCTGGAAGAAATTGTAGAAAATATATATTGTTTCTTTCTTAAATGTTTGATAGAATTCACCAGTGAACCCATCTGGGCTTGGTGCTTTCTCTTTTGGAAGGTTATTAATTATTGATTCAATCTCTTTAATATGTATGGGCCTATTCATGTTGTCTATTTCTTCTTTTGTGAGTTTTGGCAGGTGTATCTTTCAAGGAATTGGTCCATTTTATCCAGGTCATCAAATTCGTGGGCATAAAGTTGTTCATAGTATTCCTTTATTATCTTTCTAATATCTATGAGATCTATAGTGATGTCCCCTCTTTCAATTCTGATATTAGTAATTTGTGCCTTCTCTCTTTTTTTCTTAGTTAATCTAGCTAGGGGCTTAATTTATTTTGTTCATATTTTCAAAGAACCAGCTTTTGGCTTTGTTGATTTTCTGTTTTCTGTTTTATTGATTTCTGCTCTAATTGTTATTATTCTTTTCTTGTGCTTACTTAAGATTTAATTTACTTTTCTTTTTTTAGTTTTCTAAGGTAAAAGCTTAGATATTGACTTTAGATCTTTCTTCTTTTCTAATATATGTATACAATGCTATGCATTTCTCTCTAAGCACTGCTTTTCTCACATTTCACACATTTTGATATGTTATGTTTTCATTTTCATTTATTTTAAAATATTTTAAAATTATGCTGAAGATTTTTTTCTTTGGCCTATGTGTTACATAGACGTAGACTGTGAAATCTCCATGTATTTTGGGATTTTACAAGTATCTTTTTGTTATTGATTTTTATTCTAATTCCATCGTGGTCTTAGGGCAGACATTATATGACTTCCGTTCTTTTCCATTTGTTAAGGTGTGTTTTATGGCCCAGATTGTTGTCTATGTTGGTGAATGACACATATGAGCTTGAGAAGAATGTTGTTATTAAATAGTCTATAGATGTAAATTATATCCAGTTGATTAATGGTACTATTGAGTTTGACTGTTTCCTCACTGGTTTTTTGCTTGCTATATTTGTCCATTTCAGATAAAGATGTGTTGAAGTCTCCAGCTATAATAGTGGATTCATATATTTCTCCTTGCAATTTTATTTTTGCCTCACATATTTTGATACTCTGTTCTTAGGGGCATACACACTAAGAATGTGTATGTCTTTCTGAAGAATATATCCTGTTATCATAATGTAACAACTCTTTTCTTTTTATCCCTGATAACTTGTCTTTCCCTGAAATTTGCTGTGTGCTATGTTGGTATAGCTCTTTTTACTTTCTGTTGATTAGGGTCAGTATGATGTTTTTCTTTATCCATGTCTTTCCCTGAAATTTGCTGTGTGCTATGTTGGTATAGCTCTTTTCACTTTTAATCTATATGTATCTTTATATTTAAATTGTTTTTTATAGGCAACATATGTCTGGGTCTTGATTTTTGATCTACCCTGACATTCTCTGTCTTTTAACTGCTATATTTAGACCACTAACTTTAAAGCAATTATTCATATAGTTGTATTAATATCTACCATACTTGTGTTTGTTACTGTTTTCTATTTGTTTCCTTTGCTTTTTGTTCTTGCTTTTTTTCTGCCTTTTGTAATTTTACTTGAGTATCGTATATGATTCTATTTTCTTTCCTTCCTTAGCATATCAATTATACTTCTTTTTTTTAAAATTTAGTGATTCCCCTGGAGTTTGCAATATACATTTACAGCTAATCCAAGTCCACTTTCAAATAATATGATACAACCTCACAGGTAGTTTAAATACCTTATAATAACAAAATATTCCTAATTTTACCCTCCCATCTCTTGTATCATTGCTGTTTTTCATTTAAATTATATGCAAGCACACATGATTGATTACACTGGTGCCATTATTATTTTGAACAAACTTTTATCTGCTATATAAATTAAGAATAATAAAAATAAAAGTTTGATTTTTAAAAATAAAATAAAATAAAATAAAACAAAATTTTTATTTTACCTTCACTTACTTGTCCTCCAACACTCTTCCTTTCTTTGTGTAAATCTGAAAATTTCTGTCCTATATCATTTTCATTCTCTGTGAAGAACTTCTTTAAACATATCTTGCAAGACAGGTCTACTGGCAATAAATTCCCTCAATTTTTGTTTGCCTGAGATAGTTTTTATTTCTCCTTCACTTTTGAAGGATAATTTCTGATGATACAAAATTTCAGGTGGTTTTTTTTTTTTTTTAATATATCAACACTTAAAATATTTCATGTCACCCTCTTCTTGCTTGCATGTTTTCTGAAAAGAAATTGGATGTGATTTTTATATTTGCTTTTGTATACGTAAAGTGCTTTTTCCTTCTGATTTCTTTTGAGATTATTTTTATCTTTGATTTTCTGGAGTTTGAAATGATATTACTAGTTGTAATTTTGTTTGATGTTTATACTGCCTGGTGTTCTCTTAGCTTCCTGGATCTGTGGTTTAGTGTATATATTAATTTGAGGAAAATTCTCAGGCATCATTTTTTCAAATATTTCTTCTGTTTCTTTCTCTCCTTTTTGCCCTTTTACTGCTCCCATTATGTGTATGTTATGTCTTTTGCAGTTGTGTCACAGTTCTAGGATATTCTGTCCTTTTTAAATTTTTTTTTTCTCTTTACTTTTCAGTTTTGGAAGTTTCTATTAACCTATCTTCAAGCTCAGAGGTTCTTTCCTCAGCAATGTGCAGTTCTAATGCACCCATCAAAAGGATTTTTTTTGTGTGTGACCAGTAAGGGGATCGCAACCCTTGGCTTGGTGTTGCCCTCACTGTGCTCAGCCAGTGAGCACAGCAGCCATCACTATATAGGATCCAAACCCACGGCCTTGGTGCTCCCAGTGCCGCTGTGCTCCCAGTGCCACACTCTCCCCAGTGAGCCACGCGTTCGGCCCCAAAAGGATTTTTTATTTCTGTTACAGTGTTTTTGATTTCCCAGCATTTATTTTTGATTTTTTTTCTAAAATTTTCCACCTCTCTGCTTACATTACCCATCTGTTTTTGAGTGTTGTGTAGTTTTCCCATTGCAGCCTTTTGCATGTTAAACATATTTGTTTTGAATTCATAGTCTGTTAATTCCAACATTTCTGTCATATCTGCTTCTAATTCTGATGACTGCTCTGTAACTTCAAACTGGTTTTTTTTTTTTTTGCCTTTTAGTGTGTTTTATAATTTTTTGTTACAAAGTGAACATGATATACTGGGTGAAAGGAACTTTATTAAATAGGTTATTAGTAATGTAGTGGTAAGGTGTGTGGGAGAGCATTCTATAGTTCTATGATTATATCTTGTTCTTTTAGTGAGCCTGTGACCCTGAACTGAACTTCATCAGTGCTTCTCAAAACTTCCCCCCCTTACATGGGACAGGATGGCTATAGGGGGCTGGAGTTGGGTATTTCCCTTCCTTCAGATTGGTTAGGCTCGATAAACATAGTTTAGGCTATGATAAAATTGTTTCTTTTAAAGGCAAGCTTTGTTAAGTAGCACAAAATGCTCTGCATATTTCAAAGGGACTTCCTCTCCCCTTCTCCTGCTGAAAGCAGCAAGGGATTTTTCCCTGATATTTATTGTAAGAATCTAGTAGAGCTCCTGGAGGTAAAACTCTCAAAAGTGTGAGGGCCCCCTATGACTAGGTGCCCCTAAAGTTTTTAACTCTCAGAATTGTCCACACTGAGCCTCCAGCATTTTGTCAATTATAATTCAGATTTACCTATCAGGGCACTGATTCCTGCTTCTGCTCATGGGTTTCTGTTCCAGTAAGCTGGGATTCTCCATATCTTCTAATCCATCTGTTCAGTTTTCCCTGTGACCTCACTTCTTTGAGAGATATAAGAAGAGTTGTTGATTTTTAGTATGCTGAACTTTTACTTCTTGTTAAGATGGAGTGACAACTACTAAGTTGCTTACATGCTGCACTAGAAACATATACACTAGGAACAGTAAGAGATTAACAACAGTTACTAATAAAATAGAAAATTGTAACAGTATACTGTAATATTTTATTAATACTCCTATTTATGGTTAAGTTTTGCAGCAACTAGTGTACTTGGAAAGTGTTTGCCACTAATTGTATATCTTGGAATGCTTCATTTAACTCATGTGTACTGTGGCCAACTGCTTCTCTTGACTCTGAGTGCAATATGTTTTTTGGCCAGCTGTTCTTCCTCCACGATGTGGACATGGGAGAATTCAAGTTCTTCTCCACTGGCTGGGAGAATAATCTCCCTTATTGAATCCAAAATGACTACTGGGGTGTAGCATGGATGTCATGGTGCTGCCTCTGCCACAGCATCAGACATGGGGTCTGGCAGCTTTGGTTAAAAGTGTGACTGTGTATTGCTCGTGCTACCAAAAAAGCTACACCACAGCTGGCCATTTTTATTTTTTTTACATTATTTTATTTATTTATTTATTTTATTTTACTTCTCAATATACATTGTAGTTGATTTTCATGCCCCTTTACCCATTCCTCTCCACCTCCTCCCCTCCCCGCATCATATCTGTTCACTTGACGTAAATAGTTCAAAGAATTTTTGTGCTTATTCTGTCTTCTTTTCCCCGCCCCCCTTGATTTGTTTGTGTGTTTATTTATTTACTTATTTTTAGCTCCCACAAATAAGTGAGAACATGTGGTATTTCTCTTTCTGTGCCTGACTTGTTTTACTTAATATAATTTTCTATAAGTCCATCCATGTTGTTGCAAATGGTAGTATTTCATTCTTTTTTATAGCAGAGTAGTATTCCATTGTGTAGATGTACCACAGTTTCCTTATCCAGTCATCAGATGATGGAAATTTGGGCTGGTTCCAACTCTTGGCTATTGTAAATAGAGCTGCAATAAGCATTGGAGTACAGGTATCCCTTTGGCATGATGATTTCCATTCCTCTGGGTATATTCCCAACAGTGGAATAGCTGGGTCAAATGGCAGGTCTATCTGTAATTGTTTGAGGAACCTCTATACCATTTTCCATAAAGCCTGCACCATTTTGCAGTCCCATCAGCAATGTATGAGAGTTCATTTTTCTCCACAACCTCTGCAGCACTTATCATTCTCAGTCTTTTGGATGTTAGCCAACCTAACTGGAGTGAGATGGTATCTCAAAGTGGTCTAGATTTGCATTTCCTGGATGTGAGTGAGGTTGAGCATTTTTTCATGTGTCTGTTGGCCATTCGTATATCTTCCTTTGAGAAATGCCTACTCAGCTCCTTTGCCAATTTTTAAATTGGGTTATTTGTTTTTTTGCTGTAAAGTTATTTGAGTTCCTTGTATATTCTGGATAATAATCCTTTTTCAGATGTATATTTTACAAATATTTTCTCCCATTCTGAAGGTTGTCTTTTTACTCTGTTGATTGTTTCTTTTGCTGTGCAGAAGCTTTTTGGTTTGATATAATCCCATTTGTTTATTTTTCCCTTGGTAGCCTGTGCTTTTTGGGTCCTATTCATGAAGTCTCTACCCACTCCTACTTCCTGGAGTGTTTCCCCTGTTTTCTTTAAGGAGTTTTATTGTTTCAGGATGTGTATTTAATTTTTTAATCCATTTTAAGTTGGTGTTGGTATATCGTGAAAGGTATGGGTCTAGTATCATTCTCCTACATATGAGTATCCAATTTTCTGAGCACCACTTGTTGAAAAGGCAGTCTCTTCCCCAGTATGTAGATTTGCTGCCTTTGTCAAAGATCAGATGGCTGTAGGTGTGTGGATTGATTTCTGGGTTCTCTGTTCTATCCCATTGGTCTGTGTGTCTATTTTTATGCCAATACATGCTTTTATGGTTATTATAGCTTTGTAATATAGTTTAAAGTCATGTAGTGTTATGCCTCCACCTTTATTTTTAATTTTTGCTCAGCATTGCTTTGGCTATGCACAGTCTTTTGTTTTTCCATAGAAATGTCTGGATAGCTTTTTCCATTTCAGAGAAAAATGTCATTGGAATTTTGATGGGGATTGCATTGAATCTGTAGATCACTTTGGGTAATATGGACATTTTCACAATGTTAATTTTTCCAACCAAAGAGCATGGGATATCTTTCCATCTTCTTGTGTCCTCTTTAATTTCTCTCAACAGTGGTTTGTAGTTCTCTTCATAGAGATTTTTCACATCCTTGGTCAGCTTCATTCCTAAATATTTTATTCTTTTGGTGGCCATCATTGAAACACAGTGAGACTAGGCCTGTGAACCAAGCTGACTACTTCATTTTCCCTGCAGAGAACACTTTGTTACTTTTCCACTCCTCAGTCATGAGACTCCCAGGGAACATGATTATCTGCTGACTTTCCCTGATAAAATAAACTGAGATAAGAGGGGAACAGATATTCACTGAGTTGCAAAACCCCTCCCCAAGGCTTGTTTACTGTAATTGCAAAAATTAAGTTATGGATTAATCTTAAGATCCCTTTAGGAATTCCCACATACTCAGAAAGCTTCAAGATGACCACAACAATGACCCTCCTGAGGTGATAATGATCACTGCCATCGTGGACCTACTTAGCAGGCGCAAGGACCAAAGCCCTAACAGCATGCACCCATGATGCAACCAGGAAGAACAGAATGGACAACCTCCAGTGATGCTGGCCTATACCCCTGAACTCCTTTCCCTATAAAAGACCCTGAATAGCTCCCACTGGGGAGCTAGCTTTACTGTAGCTACCCTCCTAATACGTAAGTCTATCCCTCTTTTAATAAGGCATTGCTTGCTTTACTGCTGGGTGCATTGTTCATCTCTATGACCCAAGAGTCTAATTTGGTACAAGCTAGGAGGTAAGGGTAACTTGAGTGCCAGGAATGGACCTGGGATTTTCCCAATGCAGCATACATGCTGCTCTAATATTTGCACCAGTAAAAGTGGGAAAGCTTTGGACAACAGAGAAGACTCTAGTTACAAGAAGCAAGTGACCCCTGAGACTATTTTGCTCACGTGTCTCTGATGCTTATAAGACTCTCCTGGACTGGTTTGTAGTTCTCTTCATAGAGATTTTTCACATCCTTGGTCAGCTTTATTCCTAAATATTTTATCTTTTAGGTGGCTATTGTAAATGGGCTAGCTTTCTTGATTTCTTATTCTGCATATTCACTGCGGGAGTATAGAAATACTACTGGCTTTTGTGTGTTGATTTTGTAACCTGCAACTTTGCTGAAATCATTTATCAACTCTAAGAGTTTTTTTTTTTTTTTAAATAGAAGCTTTAGGCTTTTAAAAAATAGAACCCAGAAATCAATCCACACACCTACAGCCATCTGATCTTTGACAAAGGCAGCAAATCTACATACTGGGGAAGAGACTGCCTTTTCAACAAGTGATGCTCAGAAAATTGGATACTCATATGTAGGAGAATGATACTAGTCCCATACCTTTCACCATATACCCATACCTTTCAATATATAGGAACATATCATCTGCAAAAAGGGACAACTTGACTTCATCCTTTCCAATATGGATGCCATTTATTTCCTTCTCTTCTCTGATTGCTCTGGCTAGCACTTCCAACATAATGTTGAATAGGAGTGGTGAGAGTGGGCATCCTTTTCTAGTTCCTGTTGTTAAGGGAAAAGCTGAAAGCTTTTTCCCTGTTCAAGATGATATTGGCAGTGGGTTTATCACATATGGTTTAAATTATGTTGAGATACTTTCTGTCTATGCCTAACTTGTGGAGAATCTTTATCACGAAAGGATGTTGAATTTTGTCAAATGCTTTTACAGCATCAACAGAGATGATCATGTGGTTTTGTCTTTGCTTTTATTAACATGGTGTATCACATTTTTGATTTGCACATGTTGAACCAACCTTGCATCCCTGGGATGAGTCCCACTTGATCACAGTGTGTAATTTTCTGAATGTGTTGCTGTATTCTGTTAGCTAGTATTTTGTTGAGGATTTTTGCATCTATATTCATCAAGAATATTGGCCTGTAGTTTTCTACTTTTGATAAATCTTTGCCTGGTTTTGGTGTCAGGGTGATATTTGCCTTGTAGAATGAGTTTGGGAGAATGGCCTCTGTTTCAATCTTTTGGAACAGTTTGTAGATAATTGGTAT
>NW_007732333.1:71240-73525 GCF_000696425.1 Galeopterus variegatus | reverse complement strand
TTTGTTGAGGATTTTTGCATCTATATTCATCAAGAATATTGGCCTGTAGTTTTCTACTTTTGATAAATCTTTGCCTGGTTTTGGTGTCAGGGTGATATTTGCCTTGTAGAATGAGTTTGGGAGAATGGCCTCTGTTTCAATCTTTTGGAACAGTTTGTAGATAATTGGTATCAGTTCCTCTTTGAAGGTTTGGTAGAACTCTGTGGTGAACCCATCTGGTCCTGCGCTTTTCTTTGTTGGGAGCCTTCTGATAACAGCTTCAATCTCTTTTATTGTTATTGGTCTGTTCAGATTTTCCATATCTTTCCAGTTTTGGTAGCTTGTATGCATTCAGAAATTTATCCATTTCCTCCAGATTTTCAAATTTATTGGCACATAGATGTTTATAGTAGTCTTTAGTGACTCCTTGTATTTCTCAGGTGTCAGTTGTAATATCATCTTTTTCATTTCTAATTTTTGTTATTTGGATCTTCTCTCTTCTTAGTTAATCTTGCTAAAGGTTTGTTGATTTTATTTCTTTACAAAAATCCAACTTTTTGTTTCATTGATCTTTTGTATTGTTTTTCAGGTTTCTATTTCATTAAGTTGTGCTCTGATCTTAATTATTTCTTTCCATCTACTAATTTAGGTCTGGATTGTTCTTGTTTTTCTAGATCTTTAAGGTGAAGTGTTAGGTTATTTATTTGCCATCTTCCCACTCTTCTGAAGTAAGCATTTAATGTGATAAATTTCCCCCTTAATATTGCTTTTGCAGTATCCCACAGGTTTTGGTATGATGTGTCATTATTTTCATTAGTTTCAAGAAATTTTTTGATTTCCTGTTTAATTTCTTCTTGGACCCACATGTCATTAAGTAGAATGTTGTTTAATTTACATGTGTTTGTATAGTTTCCAGAATTTCATTTATTGATTTCTAATTTTAATCCATTTTGAAAAAAATACATGAATAATTCCAATTTTTTTGAATTTGTTGAGACTTGCTTTGTGACCTAACATGTGTTCTATCTTGGAGAAGGTTGCCTGTGCTGATGAGAAGAATGAATATTCTGAGGTTGTTGGATGCAATATTCTGTAGATATCTGCCAAGCCCAATAGGTATAAAGTATTGTTTAGATCTTGTATTTCTCTATTGATTTTTTGCCTACACGATTTATCCAATGAAGAGAGTGGGGTGTTCAGGTCCCCTGCTATTATGGTGTTAGCGTCTATCTCTTTCTTTAGATCTAATTGTGTTTGCTGTGTAAATCTGGCTGCTCCAATATTGGGTGCATATATATTTATGATTGTTATGTCTTCTTGTTGGATAGATCCTTTTATCATTATATAGTAGCCTTCTTTATCTCTTTTTATGGTTTTTCTTTAAAGTCTATTTTATCTGATATTAGAATAACTACTCCAGCTCGTTTTTCATTTCTTTTTGCATGATATGTATTTTTTCCATCCTTTCACTCTTAGTCTATATGTGTCTTTACAGGTCAAGTGAGTCTCTTAAAGACAGCATATTGTTGGGTACATCTTTTTAATCCAGTCAGTCTGTGTCATTTGAATGGGGAATTTAATCCCTTTACATTTAGAGTTATTATTGAAATGTGTTGTTTTACTCCTAGTATTTTACTGATTTTTGTTTAGATGTCTTACATCACCTTTTGTCCTTTTCTTTCTAATTTTCTGTTTGTCTTCTGTATTTGTTGGTTTCTTGTGGTGATAAACTATTTTTTTTTTCTCTTTTGCTAGCATTTTTGTTTTGCTGGTAGGTATTGTTTTTTCTTGTGTATTCATGGCAGTGATGGGGTTTTTTGGTATCAAATCCAGTGCTTCCTTGAGAATTTCTTGTAGGGCTGGTCATGTGGTAGTGAACTCCCACAGTTTTTGTTTGTCTGAGAAATATACTATTTGTCCTTCATTTCGGAAGGATAGCCTTCCTGTGTAAAATATTCTTGGCTGGCAATTTTTGTCCTTTAGTGTTTTGAATATATCATCCCATTCTTTTCTGGCTTTTAGGGTTTCTGATGAAAAGTCTGATGTTATTCTGACTGGGGCTCTCTTGTAGGTAACTCGCCACTTCTCTCTTGCAGCTTTTAAGATTCTCTCTTTGTCTTTGAGTTTTGCCAGTTTCATTATCACATGTCTTGGAGAGGATCTTTTGGGGTTTAATGTGTTTGGGGATCTTTGGGCTTCCTGAATCTGGAGATCTGTGACTTTCCCTATACCTGAGAAGTTTTCTGCTATTATCTCATTGAGTGTGTTTTCCTTTTTTTTTTTTTTTTTGTCTTTTTTCGTGTCCG
>NW_007732333.1:59764-70276 GCF_000696425.1 Galeopterus variegatus | reverse complement strand
TCCACAAGCTCAGTTACATTCTTTTTCAAGGCATTGATTTCTTTGTGCATTTCTTCTCTCAGATCCATTATATTTTTCTCATTTCATTGTGTTGTCTAACTCAGTTTTCCTGTATCTAATTTAGTTTCCTTAGAATTGTTACTCTAAATTCCTTGTCTGTCATTTCAAAAACTTCCTGTTCTATAGGATCTAGTGCTTGAGAGTTATTATTTTCCTTTGATGATGATGTACTTTCTTGATTTTTCATATTTCTGGTATCTTTCCTTTGGTGTTTTGTCATTGTGGCAAGGGGTATCACAGTCCACTCATTTTACCCTGATGACTGGCTTGGATCTTGAAGGGACTGCCACTTCTGGTCAGCAGGAACTTGCCTGGGCTGGGGTTCCCACTGTGCCTGCCTGTTCTTAGACAGCTGTCTCGGGGCATGGGAGCCCCGAGGCTCTTAAGTCTCTCCCAGGGGTGGGGATCAGCCTGGGCTGGAGATCCCGCCATGACTGCCTTCTCTGGCATGACTGGCTTGGGGTGTGGGGACCCCAAGTCTCTTAAGCCTCTCCCAGTGGTGGGGACCGGCCTACAGCTAGCCATTTAAAAAGGCTATTTTGAAGTCTAAGGTACCTCAGGGGTAGCAGACATAGAAGAGTATTGAAGGAGGCCCTTCATAAGAAAGCAATCAGGAAAACACAGACATTGGCAAAAATTGATTCTTGGGTGGTGTTAGGGAGAACTAGATCTTCTTTCTGTGAGATAATTTTCAGATCCTTGTTAGCCAACAATTAAACCTATAAGAGCTGGCTTGGACCTTAGAAGTGAAAATAGGCAATGGGTGACAATTATCAGACAGAAGTTCCTTATGGTCATGGTTACTTTGAGAACTACTGCTGAGCATGTTGTAACAGTAGTGGAGAATTTATATAAAAGCAATGTGCTCCTAAAGACACCCCACTCTGTGAGCTCTGTTGATTTATTTTGCCTTTAAAAACATGCATAGAAGGAAATATGTTGAGAAAAGGTGAATTCTTATCCTAATTAAATATTTACATGTCTTTGACATGCTTCTATTAAATAAATTAGTTTTGCTTTGCAAATATTTCTTTGATAGATTTTGCTTTTCTTGAGAGGAAAAATGTAAAGCAGAAATGGCCTATGAAGGTCCTGGTGACCATCAGACACCATAGACATAGCCTTGGATAGTTCTGGTTTGGCCGGGAGATATCAGGACCATCTGGGACTGGGAGCAAACAGTTTCAAGTCAAAAGGGGCAACAACAGAAGGACAAGGCTGGGCTGTCAACCCAAGAAGAGAAAACAGGTGAGGGCAAGGATCCAGGAGGGGAAACAGGGATTCAGGCTAGAAAGCTGGAAACCCAGGAAATAGGTAAGAGGTGGAGGTAAACATGAATAGTTGACAAGAGATTGTCACCATTGAGACTGGTGGTGCTGCTTCTGCCACATTGTCCAGCCACCATGGAGTGTTCTGCACCCCATCACCTCTCAGATAGTATTCCAGGTTATTCCAGGAGAAGCTCTGTCCCCATGCTCCAGCTGAAACTTTCTTGCCAAGGTCAACAATGGTCTACATATTCTTAAACTGAAAAAAATACTGTTTTCCTTCCATTTATTTAACTTCCAGAAGAATCTACCCAGTCAATTCTTCTTCTTGAAACTCTTTCATCTCTTGGCTTCCATGACACAATTCTTGCTTTTTTTTCTTTTTTGAGGATGTTAACGGCAGCTGATTTTGAGCATTTATTGCTAGCTTCTCTTTTAGACTTCTAAATGTTGGAATTCTCAAGGATCCCATCTGTCTCTTTCTTCTTTCCTTATCTCTTCATTCTTTCCTTCCCCTCCTCTTCCCTCCCCTCACATTCTTTTGTCCTCTTTTCCCTTCCCTCTTCTTCCCTTCCCTTCCATTCCTTTCTCTTCATTTTTTTTCTATTTTCTATTTACACTCACATCCTTGGTGATTCAATCAAGGCCCCTGGCTTTATATTCCATTCACATTATTATACCTGAATCAGACAGTGTAGCATTAACAAGCAATTTCAAATTTTATTAGCTTAATATAACTAAGGTTTATTTCTTGCTTAACATTGCATGTCCAGAAAATGTCATCAGGGGTTTCTCCTCATTGCATTATCTTGACAGAACCTCCCAGCATGACAGCAGCTGTGAGTGGAGATGTGGTAAATTGCACACTGGCTCCTATAAAAGGTACTGCCCAGAAAGTGAGATAGGTACTATTATGATCCTAATTCACAGATGTGAAACTGAGGCATCAAGAGGAGAATATGGATCCAGAGGTAAATTACTCTCACTAGTTCATGAATGAGAGAACCAAGGCTCAGTGTGGCTGGGGCACTTGCTGAAGGCCACATTGTATTCAAGGTAAGATAATGCAGGTGTGGAACCTGGTCTGCCTGGCACTAAAACCTACACTTTCCATCACATTCTGCCATCAAAAGCTGGCAGTCTCATTCCTGCTTATGAATAAATTGTTATTTCCTACAAATGTCAAGTTTACTGGAAGGGGAAGAGAAAATAGGAAGCTTCCTTAGGAACTCTTGTTTGGAAGGGCATGGGTTAAAAGAGTATGGGGACCTGACATATTTTTTAAAAGTTTGTTAAGAGAAGCCAGCAAAACTAGCTCAACCAAAGAGATTCTAAAAATAATAAAGGCCTTTTTATCCAATGGGGTCATGTAAATTTTTTATTCCTTTTGGAATAAAGCAAGCATGTACATTCCTAGTTTGTTTTAATCTGTCACTCATGTATCATGTTGTCGAGGGGCTGGCACCAAAAAGTGAATTACATTATGAGTGAGTGGAAGACATTTTTTCTGACATAAGTATGCCTTAAATTACATATTATTCATCTGGTGTTTAAAATATGGAGTTCTATTTTTTTGTGGGTGTCAGATATGTCTTGAAAAGCCTATAATTTCTCAGTAAGGATCAGAGGAACTTTACTGACTAATAAAGTGGAAACTACTCTTCTGATTCTCAAAGTACTGCTATTTGAAGATCAGTGAGATTTATTTATGTTTCATTAATCATTATTGCTTTAGGAGAATAACAGTAATACTAATAGTGATAATAGCATCTGTGTCACTCTGGTATCTTTGCTTAAGAGGTGTCAAGAGCTGCATAAACATAGCATACTGAAATCTTGCATCTGGATACACTGTGTGCCTGCATGGAGAAGATGAGATCTAAATGTTTGATTTCAGAGGCCCACAAAGACAACCTGTACTCATACAACAGTAAAAATTGAGGTCTGGAATTTCTTTTTATGAGAGCATACTCATGAAGAAAGAAGAGAAAGTAAACTTGCTTGCATGGGGTAATGCAGATGATCAGTTATGGCATCTCTGCTGAGAGCAAGGCACTGGGATTGCATGTTGTAGGCCCTGTGATGCTCTCCATCCTCACAACAATGGGAGGCAGTGGGGCAGCTGAGGACTCTGTTACAATGAAGGGAAGTGAGACTCAAGGCAGGTGAACCCACAGACCCAGGGTCTGGCAGACAGTGGGCCACTGAGCTGCCATTGAAGCCCTGGTCTGATTTCAAAGGCCAGGCTCATAACTTTCACAGCAGCACTCAAGAAAGCATTACTGTTTCACTTTTACAGTGAGGTCTACAGAAGTTAATGAAGTTATACAACTTCGAGTTTATTTTAAAAAATTATTCCTTGGCTTATTCTAGAAAGAATTGAAGGCATCTCCTAGTTAGTAAGTGACAGAGCGTGGATGTCACCTAATTCTGTCTGATGCGAAGTAAAGCAAGCTTTGTCTTCAGGCAAAATCTGTCACAGACATCAATATTTTAAAAATGGATAAAAGCAGCATTAGTATATACTCATTTTATAAATCTGTATTATAACTTTACTTGTAAAATTAATCAATGAGAACAATTAAGGCATTCTGACAATCACAAACATTTGAAATTGTGTTTTTTAAAAATGTGACTATTACTTTTTCATCAGCTTCAGCATCCAATTTATTTCTCAGTTTTATATAATTTGAAAATCTCAAATTCTAAAATATAATCAGTTGAAAATGCTAAATTCTTTTTAGTAACTCCATTTTTGGTCTCAAGTCATTTAAACTTACCATAAAGCTTGGAAATTGGAAGAGGAGTAACAGGAAAGTTTTGTTTCAAAATTGATGTCCTAACAGTATTTACTTCTGGAAATAGCTTATGCTCCTAATGATTTCACAGTTAATCTAATTCTTCCTTGCTTGATAGAAAATAGTTTACATATTACACAAGGCTCATTAGTGCAGTTATATGAAACCTCTCATTCCTTACTTCTTTCTCAAATAGCATCTCAAATATGAAAATGGTCTTTTTTTTTTGCATTATGTTCTGTGTGGATTGAAAGCTTTGATTTTCAAGTTTATTCATTACCCTCATTAGTGCAGTTATATGAAACCTCTCATTCCTTACTTCTTTCTCAAATAGCATCTCAAATATGAAAATGGTCTTTTTTTTTTTGCATTATGTTCTGTGTGGATTGAAAGCTTTGATTTTCAAGTTTATTCATTACTTTATTTGCTGCCATAAGCACATTTGCATTGTGACTATGCAGTTCTTGTCTGCAGAGTGCAGTGTTGTCTCTTTTCACTTGCTGTTGCATGCGTGACTGCCACGCGATGGCAGAGCTGCACCCAGCATTTAGCCGCCCATGGTGTACATGTGCTGAGGAGTGTCCTCATCCCTGCAGCTCTCACCTTCAAATGACAGGATGAATCCCTTCCTGGTTGGTGATAAAATTCCAAGAAGTTCAGATAAATGCTTAGGGATGGTAAGAGAGGAACTATAACCTGAGGTTAACCTAGCAGCTCATGTGAGCATGTTGTAGACTACTTTGTACAAAATTTTGTTACATAATGTATTGGAATGTATATGTTTTATTGCAGCTTAATTACATATGAAAATCTGTTTAGTGGAATTAGAATCACATACACTAATAGACACCAGAATACTTGGTTTTGAGGAATTAATAGGAGTTCTGGGAGGAAGAGAAAATGGGGAGCTCATGTGTCCTGAGTCTCCTGGATCTTAGGGCTCCCTAGGTAATTGGCTTTCCTGAATAGATATTGGATTGTGCAATACATCTTGCACAGAGTAGTAGCCTCCATGGAAATTATTTTGAGGCCTGCTTTTATGTCCCTTGCTAATTTACCACTGACCAGAATGGGAATTTAAGAACTCAATGACCTTTTAACTGCCTCTTAACCTTGAGAGTCAGAGGAATAATTATTAAGTGCCTGTCTTGTGCTTAGTCCAAAGTGCTGTGGGAAAAGAGAAGGCCCAACCCTGGTGAAAATAGAGATCTCCATCCTTTTCTGAGGAGGTGATGTACACCCGTGAAACCATGGTCAAAGGACATAGGAGGGTAGACGAGCTATTCAACCATATGCAGGGGATGATCAAGAGGTCCCTCAAGAGAGAATCCATTAGAGCAGGCTCCTTAATGCCAGACCTAGGAATGGCCAGTATTAGAATCACCAAGGGGGGCTTTTGAAAAGAGAGTCCCACATTCTACCAAGAGCAACACAATCAGAATATTCAGACTCTTAATATATTAAAATGAAATTGATGAATTTCAAACCTGTTATCTAGATAATGTGTGTACATGGGAAGGAACCCAGTGGTACAGAAGGTCTTGCAGAAGAAAAGAACACATCCCTTCCTATCCTGCCTCACCCTTTCCCACCCTCAGTTCTATTTCCCAGAAGCAATTGTATTTTCTCCTATTGCTTCAGTTTTTTTAAAAATAAAATGCTATTGTTTCAGCTAAAGTCCCACTTTTACCTCCCCCTCCTCCATTCTCTTCCCTTTATCCTTATAGGGGTCCACTGTCTTTGAGTTGGCTGCCATCCTATTTTGCTTGTTTGCTTTCAATTTTTTCTAAGTGCATATGGAAGTATTCATCGAGGAGAAACCTGTCTCTCTTTATCACGTTGCTAAGAGCTGCTAGCTTCTTATGCATCTTTAGTGAGTGGGGTGTATTCTGTTTTCCTTGACAATTTTCTGCTGAGAGCCCACCGTACAATATTACTCTATCACTTTTGGGTTAGACTTATTATTATCAGACCCTATGTTTTCCTTTAATTGAGTTTCATTCCTCCTTTTGTTGGAGGATTGTAGGTGATTTCTTCAGGAAGGATATATGTGAGGTAAATTTTGAGTCTCTCCAAGTCTGAAAACACTATTTTGCCTTCCTATTTGATCAGTAATTTGGCTTTGGCTTGATAGCCACTCTGGGATTGAAATCATTTCCCTTAGAATTTGATGCTGCTGCACCATCGTGTCCACACAAGGGCTGCTGAAGAGGAAGGATGATGTTGGTCTGATTCTCAAGCATTTTTAAGGAACTTTTTCTTTTCTTTCTCTCAAAGTTTTTAAATCTTCGATTATTCTTGGTACAATGGACTTTCTTAAAAATGTGTTGAAGTGGGAGTTATTTTTCACTTATTCTGCTCAGTTTATGATGCACTCTCAATCTGAAGACATGCTTCTCTCTAGCTCTGGGAAGTTATTCTTTCATTGTTTATTTTTTTTAATTATGTCACCTCTATTTTATGTTTTCTTTTTTCCTGGAGCACCTGCACTGATACTCAATGTCTCTTTTCTCTCATCTTCTTTAACTCCATCGCCTGAAAAGTAAAATTTCTTCCACATTATTTTCTAGGCATGTTAACTAAACATTTTTGGCAATCTTTTTCTTCTTTCCTCAGTAGTTTGTTCTTATTCTCTCTTCCTTTTTCTGATAGTATCCAATTCTTTTTAAGATTAAATGTAATAGATATTTAAAATTTTTAGGATTAAAATTGGAATTGTGGGGTTCTCTTGTGTTCCCTGATGGTAGGTAAGTCCGTGTCCTGGTGAGGAAGGTGGTGTCTATATTACTGCACCTGCTACTGGCCGGGTTTGATTCAAGGTGAATGGGCGACAGTCATTCATTACACTGTACGGCTGAGCCCAGCCCCTGCCCCATTGCTGGAATCAGGTGGGCTTTGTCTGTGGCTCCAACAACGTAAGTCCGTGTCCTGGTGAGGAAGGTGGTGTCTATATTACTGCACCTGCTACTGGCCGGGTTTGATTCAAGGTGAATGGGCGACAGCCATTCATTACACTGTCCCGCTGAGCCCAGCCCCTGCCCCATTGCTGGAATCAGGTGGGCTTTGTCTGTGGCTCCAACAACCACACCAGAAGCCTCAGCCCCTTCCATTTTCCACTCATGTTTCCCCTGGGTCAGTATCAGGCTGAATGCTGCCTGCCTCCCATCTGTTTCCCAACCCTGCTGACTCTGAGACTTATTCCTCTCTGCAATTCTGAGCTACAGCTCTCGTTGCTCCGGGCGAGTGTTAATAAGCTGCCCTTCATCTTCTTCTATATTCCAGGAATTTGTTGAGTATCTTTTGACCACTGATGACTGCCTTATCACAGTTGCATGTTTTAGTATTGATTTATTACCATTTATGCTTCTGCTGTCATTTTAGGGTTTTAGGAGAGAACACAGACCGAGGTGTGTACTCGCTAAACTACCTTGAGTATAGCCTCATTGTGAGAGGAGTCTGGTTCTCTGCTGTAAAAGTGTAAGGGAGATGGAGGCCAGTGATGGGGGCTGGAAAGGAGGTGGAAAAGGGGTGAGGGCTGGTCTTTGGAGGGTGACTGGTTCTATGAGGGGAGGGACAGGTTCAGATGGGGGTGGCTGGGGAATCCTGGGGTGCTGCGGATTATGGTGGGACACCAGCACAGGCTTGCTGGAACAGGGGAAGCATGAGCAGTAATGATCTTGTTCCCCACACACTGTTCCCTGTCCTGTGTGCTCTGCAATTCCAACTTAGCATGTCCCTGAGGTTAGGCACAGCCTAAGTCTTCGAGCAGGGTCCCAGATCGCTGAGTCCCAATGCGATCTGTCACCTAAGCCTCCCTTGAAGTGCAGCTCCTCCACTCTTCAAATCCCCTGGCAGTGGAAGTGATAAAGCATACTCTAAACATGGTGAGGAAATCCAACGGTAATTTGTGATAACACATCTGGCATCTTCCGTAGCTACGCACCTGCAATTGAAACACAGTGGGAGGCTGTTTGCAAATATATACAAGTCTTGTCACAGGAACAAATGGAGACTGGTTCCTCTGGAAATGCTGCTGTTGCAGTAACAACTATTATTGATGATCTAAAACTTTCAGACACTTTCTGGCACATAATTATCACAACACTGTGGTAGGTATTATTATTACCATTTTATGTACCAGATACCTGAGTCCAAAAGCATTGAATTGAAGCACAAGATCATGCATCAGGAATGGGCAGAGATAAGATTTGAACTCATGCCTGCCTGTCTCTCTTCACGTTCTGCACCTCCACACACACACCCAGCTCCTCTCTGAGTCTTGCTGTCTGTACTTATTTTCTCTGTAGCAATAGGGTCCTGACGCTGGAAGCAACAGAGGAAAGCAAGGCCTTGCTGATTCATCTAGTGCTGCAGCAACTGGGGGCAACAGGGCCAGAAGGGCCTCCAGCTGCAAACTGGGTTCCCTTCAGTGCCACGGAGGAAACTGGACAGAGCGCCTCTTGGGAACTTGCTATTGGAGTGAGTGCCAGTGAGCTGCAGAGTGGCTGTGGCCTCTCCCTGATCCTTAGCATAGAGAAGGGAGGTGCTCAGCCGGCTGCCATGTGAAATGCAAAGAGAAAGGGGAAGATGCATTAAGAAAAACTGTGAAAGCACACAACACACACCCTCATTCCAAATTAAATTAAGCCTTATTTTTTTAAGAAAAAATATACACACACATATTGTATAGGCAGCTCCTTATATTTCCTTTCCCATATCAAGTTATCAATTCGTTATTTTAAGTAATGTTTATTGAGCATCTGCTATATGCCAGACACTGTTCTAGGTACCAAAGATACACAGTTAACAAAACAAACAAAAGTTTTTACTCTTGTGGGAACTATATCCAATTGAACAATTAGATGGGAAAATCAAGTTCCATAAAGGGAAGATGGATATAAATGATTATATAAAATGCCCAAAACAGTTTATGTTTGACATCATGAACACAGGCAAATACTAAATGACAGAGTAAATACAAATTGCAATCCATATGCCAAATAAAGATTTATGTGTAAAATAGCACTGGCCAACTTATTTCCTACCACGACTCATATAAAAGTGGATGATATGAGTTCAGTGTCCCGTAAGTGAGTAGGGTAGATGGACAGAGTGTGTAGCCTGAGTAATAAGGCCTGGGGTGATGATGACCTGGCCCCCTCCAGGCTGTCTGAGGACCAATGTCACCCACATTTCAGCAGGCTCATCATCCATCTGTGACACATGCCCACTGTGTACCATTTGGCAAGTTCTGCATAATATATCCAAAGCTCCTACAAATTGAAAAAAATGATAAATCATTCAGTAGAATAGTGGGGACACATAATGAATAGACAATTTACAGAATTTACAGAGAAAACACCAAGGCCTAAACTCAGTATGAAAACATGCTCAGTCTACTAGCACAGGAATGCAAATAAAAGCAATTCTTCAGTTTTACTAAAGAACATCACCTAGAGCTGGCGATGCTAGGGTAACAGGCACTCTTAGACCTTCCTCGTGGAAATGTGAGTTTAGTGTTTCTGGAAAACAATCAGTCTGATACATCAGAATTAAAAACATGTCTATTTTGTACAAGGACAGTCATTACAGTCTTCTTTGTAGTGGGAAAGGACTGGAAAGAATCTAAATACTTATTGATTAAAGACTGGTAAGATAAATAAAGATACACCCAAGTATTGGAATCCAATTGTGAAAAATCATGAGGCATCCCCTTTATACTGGAATAGAAAGTGTGTCAAGACATGATGTCTAGTGAAAAAAAGAAAAGCCTGGACCCCTGTGCATGTCCAATTTTAAGAGTCTACATATGTGTGAAAGAGTCTGTACATTCCTAGCACTCTGGAGGACCCCAGAGAAGCTGGAGGAGTTGGTGCATCTCTGTCCCTCATCAGACTGAGAGCTCTGTGAGTGTGGGACAGGCCCTTGATGAAGGTCTGTGGGGCGCATGGATTCACCCAGGGGAGGATGGAGGGCTGGGACAAATTCTGTTTTGGGAAATACGTTCTGAACCAGAAAGGCAGCACAGCCACATGGACACCTGATATGTGCATGGGCAGCAAAGTGATGGGCCTGTTTTCCAAACCATCCAGGGAAGCAGGGAGGAGCCATGTGGGTCAGGCCTTATCCACACCTTCCCTAGTCCCCCAGCAATCCTGAAAGCCAGGCTCTACCACTGAGAGGGAAGCTTATCAGATAGAGACTATTTGGACCTATTCTAGCAGAATCAAGTGCTCTTCTGATGAGGCCTGTGATGCGTGTGAGGGGAGATCTTTTATAGTTCCCTTTTCTCTGTGCATTTTTACACACTTTTGAATGCAATTAATAGATCATTTTGCAACCTGTCTTTTAATATAACATAATTTACATCATTTTTATGTTATTAC